>NW_026067967.1:7624534-7664270 GCF_014885135.2 Alexandromys fortis | reverse complement strand
TTTTTTTTTTTTTTTCTTTTTTTTTTTTTTTTTTGTTTTTTAAAGAGAGAGAAAGAAAAGGTGTATAGTTGGGAGGTGAGGATAATCCGGGAGGAGTAGGGGAAAGGAAGCTTGTGATCAGAATATATTATGTGGGATTTTTTTTTTTCAATTAAAAATAAGGCATGGCCGGGTGGTGGTGACACACGCCATTAATCTCAGCACTCAGGAGGCAGAAATAGGCAGATCTCTGAGTTAGAGATGCGAAGGTCCAGAACACAGCCTTTCTGCAAGTTCTGCTGGTTAGATAAGCAGAGGCATGGCGGATGGAGGAGGATGTGGGCAGAGGACTTCCGATAGGAACTCTTACCGCTTGTTTGTGGAGGGGTGAAAGGATTTGGGAGAAAGAAAGGAAAACAGCAGATGGTGAGGGACCCGCAACTGCATAACTTTCGGGGTTTTACTGTAGTTAGAGCAGGATTCCGGACGCCAGGAAGGTGGTTTGGTAGATAAAGCATCGCCTCAGATGACTGATAAGGGCCGAACAGGTCTCCCTACCTCCTTCCTTCTGGTCCCAGCGGCTGGATTCCAAGGTTTCCTCGAGGTAAAATCTGGCGTGGGCGGAGCAAGGAGGCCCTAGCTAAAGCTGGGCCGGGCTGGGCTGGGCTGGGCTAAGCTCCTTTGGCCTGGAGCACGGCGGTGTGTGGCAGGGACCTCCCCGGAGAAAGCTCAGCATGGTGGAGTTCGCACCCCTGTCGGTGCCGTGGGAGCGCAGGCTGCAGACTTTCGGAGTTCTGCAGTGGGTCTTCTCCTTCTTGGCCTTGGGTAAGAGGGTAGCCACGGTCTCATGGTAAGGGCCGGCAGCCTGAGCGGGAACACAGGATGCTTGATAAGAGAGATTCAGAAAGGGGCTTTGCTGGGCTCAGAGCTCCTGTGCAGAGAGGTTCCTGGGGTCTGCCAGAGTTTTGTGTGGGTAAGCAGGGGCTCCTATATCTTGGGAAAGCTTTAGTTTTCAGGATTGGGGGCGGGCAGTTTCCCCCAGGCTCTTGCTGCAAGCTGCGGAGGGGCAGGGAAGCATCCAATGCCGGGAAAAGCGCTCTCTGCGTCCTGCTACTCGGACTGGGAAGCTCTCCGTTTTACCTTTCAGAAAAAGGCAGGTGGAACTGAGGCCAGGAAAGAAGGCAACAGCTTCAGTTTCACCAGCTGCATGGTGGGAATGTCGGCATCACCCTACGGGGTCTTTGTAGATGAAACGTAGGGAGGTGGGAACCCCAGGCAGACCTGGCCTGCCTCCTTAGGTGTGGATCTGACCCCTGATCCACCACACCCCACTGATGCGTGACTGCATTCCAGCTCTGCTGTGGACCAGGAAGAAAGAGTGGCAGGGAGCTCACGTAATCTCCTTTGCTGGAGTGGACTGGGGAAAGGCTGCGACTGCAGGACTGGGGTTCATCAGATACTGCTGGCTGTCTAAATTATTCACATGCTGGGTGCTGGGTACATGTTAGTCACACACACACACACACGCATGCACGTGTACATGTGTGTGCATGCTCCCTTAGGATCACCTCACAATTCTTCAGCTATTGGGTTCATTCAAGGCCATCCAGGACCCTGCCTCTAGCACCCTTTTTAATTGGTCTGCATCTCTATCCCAGGGTTGGTAAACATTTTAAGTACTTCTGGTAGCACAGCCAAGCAGAGAAATGGCATACTTGAAAGGCCCAGCTGTAAATCAGGAGCCTGGTCCCTGTTCCTTCCAGAGGAAGAAGGGCTAAGGGTTGGGCAGAGGGCGCTGGGAGGAAGTGTAGCTATAGAAAATAGCTGGTGGGCACAGAAAACAGAGGGCAGGAGGCCTAAGTCCGGGGCTGGCTTGGGTCAAAGGGCACTGAAGACCGAGAGCCACAGAGACCATAACCATATTCTCTCGGGGGCTGAGGGGCACCAAACTCAATCTGCCGCCTGTGACCTTGAGGGGAGGCGTGTGTCTGACTGAATGAGCTCACGCCATCCATGCAGCCTGTGGTACCTGCCTGGCCCTGCTCTTACACAGACCTAGCAAGACCACGTAGTATAGGACAGATGCCAGGGCTCCCCTGAGCCAGGAGGAGCTGGAGAGAAGCAAGGAAAGGGTTCTGGGCTTTTCCATGGCAAGAGTGGGTGGTTTTACCTTATCCTGAGGGCAAAGGAGAACCAGAGACCCAGCAGGGAAGAAGTGGTAAAGTCCAACTTTGTGATAAAGGTCCCTGTGCCTACGGTTGAGGTTCTGCTGTGTGTGGGGATGAGGAGATCAAAGGGAGGGCAAGCAAAGTCTGTACCAGTAGTCACCAAGTCAGGGCCCATGGGTCAAAACCAGCTCGAGTGTTTTGTTATTTGTTTGTTTGCTTTCTTTTTTGTAGTCTAAGATCCCAAGAGTTTCTGTCATTTCTAAAAGATTAAATTTTAAACCGCTACTCAAATGTTTTTATAATGTCTTCTAGTTTGCATCTTACAAGTTCTAAAATGTCTAAAATACTTGCTATCTTGCCTCATTTTGTTTCTTTGACGATGATGATGATGATGATGAAGGAATGGCTTCAGAGCCTTGAAAGCACGAGGAGCTGAGTTTGAGTCCCACAACCTCTGTAAAATGTCAGGCATGATCAGTGACCCGTGCTCCTTTTAAGTTCTTTATTTCAGAAATTTTGTTATAATAATAGCAAGTTGACTAGCACCGTATGCTAAAATCTTTGCCTCAAATAACTAACTCACCTATTCACCGTTTGTATCTATTGATTTAACATGTACACAGAGTTCACTATATATTCACTTATACATATTCATGATTGTTGTATCTCTTGATGTTATATTTCTTTTTACCAGTATATGCTGTTACTTATTTCCTTGAAGTTTTTTCAAGTTTTCACTTGAAGTTTTTTACTTTAGATTTTAGTCATTTTTTTGTTACATAATTTTCTTTCCCATTACTGTCAACTAACTCTAACCAACATACTTTCCATATAATTTTAAAAACTGAAAAAAAGATAGGAAAAAAAATCAGGCATTGTGACACATACTTGTAGTCTCAGCACCGGGGAGGCAGAGTCAGGAAGATCCCTGGCTCTTCGTGGCCAGCTAGCCTAGCCTCATAGGTTAGCTTCAAGCTAATGAAGGGCACCGTCTCAAAAGGAGGTGGACAGCTCTCCTCAGGTTGACACTAGGGCTGTCCTCTAGCCTTCACACACATGTAGACACGTGCGTACACACATGTAGACACGTGCGTACACACATGTAGACACGTGCGTACACACATGTAGACATGTGCGTGCACATGTCCACCCACAGGTGTCACCCACATGAACGTACACAGGTGTCATATCGGAGATGAGGGGAAGGTGAGGTAGGGCTCCACAAATGTACTCCCTAAGGAGGTTTTAAAGAATAGGGAGGGTGGGGCTGGGGTGACGATTCCATCGGTAAAGGTTGGCTAAATTGGCTGCACAAACACCAGGTGGGGTTGGTGGCCTGACTATAATGTCAACACAAAGTAAGAGGAGACAAAGGATCCCTAGAGCAAGCTGGCTAACTAGTCAAACCCGTGAGTCCTGGATTCGAGAGAGAGAGAGAGAGAGACCCTGCCTCAGCATCAGAGAGTCATAGATAGAAAAAGGGAGAGGTCAGAGAGTGATAGGGGAAGACACCTCGTTCCTCCACAAGGGCACCTGAACACACGTGTGCCCACGTGTGAACATACATTCACACACACATGCTTACAAACCACGAATACACTGAGAGAAAATACAATGTGAGTCTAAGCCTGCCCGTATTCAGCTTCCCAGACAGGGCAGTGTGAAGGAGGAAGAAAAGACTGTGTGATCTGAATGTCCAGTTCAACTGGACATATGGGATGTGTTTTGCAAAATGGCATGGAGTAGCTGGGAAAGTCAATTAGGACCAGACTCCAAGGGCTCAGGCCCAGAGCCAAATGCTTTCCAGATGGGCTTGCTCATTGCCTCTATTTCTTTTCCTCTCTCATGGCCCTCTCAAGGGAGAGCAAGATCCTCCAGTGTTGGCCTATGCTGTTCTTAGCTGGTTTTGTTTTATATTTGTTGAATGAGCGAATGCCATGCATGGGCCAAGCACTGACTCTCAGGTTTTACTGTTAGCTTGCTACGTGACCTTAGCCAGTATGCATGCCCCGAGTCTCTAAACAGTAGGGGTTTGAGAAACCTCAGGCTTTCCTGTCTTCTTTCCCCTTCTTTGTTTAATCTTTCCACTCCAGTCTCTTCCCTGTCTCTCCGTAACTATATATTCTATTTCCCCATCCTTGGGAGACCCTCCCTCCTCCCGAGTCCCTTACTCTATACTTAACCTCTGTGGTTTTAGGAATTGTAGTCTGTCTACTGAAAGTTTCAAAGCTAACATTCACATAAAAGCATGTATGTATATGTCTTTTTGAGCTTGGTTTACCTCATTCAGTGTAATTTTTTTTCTAGCTCTATCCATTTAGCTGTGAATTTTGTGATTTCATTTTTCTAAAACAGCTATTAATATTACATTGTATAAACTTAACACATTTTCTTTATCCAGTCATCTGTTGATGGACATCTAGGTTGTTTCCAGTTTCTGGCTATGATAAATAAAACAGTGATAAACACAAACAACCAAAAAAGAAACCTCAGGCTAAACTGGGCATCATGGCCCACACCTCTGATTCCAGCACTTGGGATCTCTGTCAGTTTGAGAACAGCATGGTCTACATAGTGAGCTCCAAAACAGCCAGACCGTTTTCCAAAGATGCCAAACCAAACCACCAACGGCAAAAGAAACTGCAGGCTTGGAGAGATTGGCTAAGGGAAGCAAGGGCCACCTCCCTAAATCACCAGACAGACCCCACCTGGCTTGCTATTAGCAAGAGGAGGGAGAAGTCTGGGAGTCAGGATCGCCAAGTAGGAACTTTGTGATCCAGGGGAAAGTGCTCTTGTTTTCTCCTAAACTTTGTTTCTTTTTTCTGTCTGCAAAAGTAACTCATTCAAACAACATTTGAACCTTTAGGTAAAACCATAATCCTCCCCTCCAGGTAGCCACTGTTAATAGTGAGTTTTTTCTTCCTGAGAGAGGGTCTTATTAAGTGGGAGACACTGCAGAGACTTTTGGTTGGCCCAAATGGAAAGAGCTGTATCTGAAGGTTTTTTGTTTTTGTTTTATTTATTTTGGCGTTCATTTCCTGTGCCTTTATTTTAACTTAGACTTAGACACTCTTCTTTACATTTTACCTTTTTGTTCTTGGGAAGTGCATGTATGCATGCGTGCATGCCGAATTTTCATCACAGATTGTGTATCAATTACTTATGTTCCTAGGTGTCCAAAAGTCTATGTATTTTTGTCTTTATATAATTCTTTTTAATACATTTTATTGATACTTATTGAGCTCTACATTTTTCTCTGCTCCCCTCCCTGCCTCTGCCCTCCTCCATTCCACCATCCCCCAAGGTCCCCATTCTCCCAATTTACTCAGAAGATTTTGTCTTTTTCTACTTTCTACTTCCCATGTAGATTTAGATCTATGTAAGTCTCTCTTAGTGTCCACACTGTTGTCCAAGTTCTCAGGGATTGTGGATTGTAGGCTGGCTTTCTTTGCTTTATGTTTAAAAACAACCTATGAGTGAGTACATGTGATAATTGTCTTTCTGTGTCTGGGTTACCTCACTTAAAATAATGTTTTCTAGCTCCATACATTTTTCTGCAAAATTCAAGATGTCATTATTTTTTTCTGCTGTGTAGTACTCCATTGTGTAAATGTACCACATTTTCTTATCCATTCTTCGTTCAAGGGGCATTTAGGTTGTTTCCAGGTTCTGGCTATGACAAATCTAAGCTGCTTTGAACATAGTTGAGCACGTGTCCTTGTGGCACGATTGAACATCCTTTGTATATATATCCAAAAGTGGTATTACTGGGTCTTGAGGAAGGTTATTTCCTAATTTTCTGAGAAATCGCTACACTGACATCCAAAGGGATTGTACCAGCTTGCATTCCCACCAGCAATGCAGAAGTGTTCCCTTTTCCCCACAACCTCTCCAGCATAAGTTGTCATCAGTGTTTTTGATCTTGGCCATTCTTACAGGTGTAAGATGGAATCTCAGAGTTGTTTTGATTTGCATTTCTCTGATGACTAAGGCTGTTGAACATTTCCTTAAGTGTCTTTGAGCCATTTTATATTCCTCTGTTGAGAGTTCTCTGTTTAGGTCTCTACCCCACTTTTTATTGGATTATTTGTTCTTTGGATATTAAGTTTCTTTTTTTTTAAATTATTTATTTATTTATTTATTTATTTATTATGTATACAATAGTCTGTCTACATGTATGCTTGCAGGCCAGAAGAGGGCACCAGACCTCATTACAGATGGTTGTGAGCCACCATGTGGTTGCTGGGAATTGAACTCAAGACCTTTGGAAGAGCAGGCAATGCTCTTAACCACTGAGCCATCTCTCCAGCCCGGATATTAAGTTTCTTGAGTTCTTTGTATATTTCCGAGATCAGACCTCTGTCTGATGTGGGGTTAGTGAAGATCTTTTCCCATTCTGTTGGCTGTCGTTTTGTCTTGTTGACTGTGTCCTTTGCTTTACAGAAGCTTTTCAGTTTCAGGAGGTCCCATTTATTAATTGTTTCTCTCAGTGTCTGTGCTGCTGGGGTTATATTTAGGAAGTGGTCTCCTGTGCCAACGCATTTCAAGTGTTCTTCCCACTTTCTCTTCTATAAGGTTCAGTGTGGCTGGCTTTTTGTTGAGGTTTGTTTAATGGCTCAAAGATGTGTTGCATTCTTTCATGCTGCATTTGTTTAACTCTGTGAAGCTGTGTTACTGTGCCTGTCTAAAACACCTGGTTGGTCTAATAAAGTGCTGAACGGCCAATAGCAAGGCAGGAGAGAGAAATAGGCAGGGCTGGCAGGTAGAGAGAGTAAATAGGAGGAGAAATCTAGGGAAGAGAGCAAGGAGCAAGGAAAGGAGGCGAGGAAGGCACTGGGGGCCAACCACCCAGAGGCAAAATGGATAATAAGTTAGAAAAGCTGGCAAGGGGCTGGAGAGGTGGCTCAGTGGTTAAGAGCATTGCCTGCTCTTCCAAAAGTCCTGAGTTCAATTCCCAGCAACCACATGGTGGCTCACAACCATCTGTAGTGAGTTCGGGTGCCCTCTTCTGGCCTGCAGATATACACACAGACAGAATATTGTATCCATAATGAATAAATAAATAATTTTTTTTAAAAAAAAGAAAAGCTGGCTAGAAACAAGCCAGCTAAGGCCGGGCATTCATAAGTGAGAATAAGTCTCTGTGTGTTTAAGAGTTGGGTGTTGGGCCCCCAAAGAGTAAAAACAAACCCAAGCCAATAACTACAGCCGCTACACTCTCCAAGTGGACTTCACAGCTGGGTCTGACTTTCTTCTAAGACTCTGAAGGCTGGGGATATAGCTCAGTTGGTAGAGTAATTGTCCAGCATGTACAAGGCCCTGGGTTGGACCAACACTGCACAAACCAGGCTTGGTGGACACCTATAATCCCAGTACTTGGGAGGTAGAGGGAGGATTGGAAGTTCAGTCATCCTTAGCTGTCCAGGGAGTTTGAAGCTAGCCTGGGATAGTTGAGGCCCCGCTTCACAAGAAAAACAACAAAAACAAGCCAACAGAAAGAATCCAGGGGCTGGGTGTAGCTCCGTGCTAGGGAGAGCCCTTGCCTAGCATGTATGGATCCGTGGGTTTGATCGTGATGCTAAAAGGGAAAACTCAGCAAATAAAAGGTGTTGCCCAGGTGAGGTGGGGTAGCAGTCTGTGGAAAAGATGGGGTGTGGCCCCTTCTATGGGAAAGATGGGGTGTGGCCCCGTAGACCTGCTGCACCCGAGATGACTGGGATTCGCTTGCTGCAAGGGTGACAGAAACACAGGCAACAGAGACATCTGCATCTACCCTGATCCTAGCCTTGCAGTCCCCCAGGGTAACTAGGCTATGTCCCCGTGACACACAAAGCAGAGTGGGCTTGGAAACTCTGGCTGGAGTCCTGGCCATGTAGGAGGGTAAGGTGGTGTGCCAGCTCACAGAGCTGAGGCCAGGCTGAACTGTCAGGCTGTGCCTTGCAACAGTTGGACACCATGGCAGGGCCTTGGGATGGAGTCTGTGCTTAGCTTTGTCTGAGAGTGGACAGAAAGGGGGCCGGGAAGAAAAATGGTCTCCTTTTTCCCTAGGGTTCTCAAAGTAGAAGGCAAAAGCTAATTCGACCCATGGCTCCATTTATAGAGTGTGTGCTGAATGCATGTGGCCTTCCTGAGGGGTGAGACACCTGGTGCAGAGGAGGAAGATGACTTTAGACCGGGCCCCTTGCCAGTGTGACTGTCCTGATATGCGAGGCGTGGAAGTTAGTTCTCTTCCCGTGGTGTGGGCCGGATGGGGCAGAGCTGCCGGCATGGGGGCACAGTCAGGGAAGAATTAAGTTGGCGCTGGGACTGCCTTCCTTGCAGCTCTCTCTCTCTCTCTCTCTCTGCTCCTCTCCCAGCCCAGATCTGCATCGCCATCTTCATAGGCCTCCTGTTCACAAGGTTCTGGCTTTTCTCTGTCCTGTATGCCACCTGGTTGTTCCTGGACTGGGACAAGCCGCGCCAGGGAGGCCGGACCATCCAGTTCGTCAGACGCTGGACCATCTGGAAGTACATGAGGGATTACTTCCCCGTCAATGTGAGTACCGGGCTCCGGGGGTGCAAGGGCCTCTGGGCCACTCATCTCTGTGAGCACAGAGAATCTGCAGAGCGAAAGGCTGGTTGGGAGGCAGGAGCCCGAGAGGCCTGTGGAAGAGCGTGGTGTCTTTCTGGCCTTGGGACTCGGGGCCAATATGGGTACTGATGTATAAATGTGTCTTGAAGGGGATATGCATGTTTTATAGGGGCAAAGCCAGCAGCAGTCAAAGTTCTGGGTGAAAATGATAAGCAACAGGTCTTAAGAGACCCACATTATCCTCGGCAGATGGGGGACCCAAGGGTGAGACCCAAGCCGCACAGCGAACTCTCCTATAAACTTAATGCTTCTGCACTGGTATAGCACTGCCTCAGAGTCCATCCTGCCTTATCGCTGGCAGGCTGTGCGTTCTTAGGCAGGGCTTGGCTCATGCTGGCTTCAGTGTCTCTAAGAATCAGCAAGCATTGTGACATCTCCTACCTCGAGTGTCCGCAGATCCTGGCATCTTTGATTCATTGCCCTTTCAAGTCAGGTCATTGTGAACATGTGGCCTTGGACGTGAAGCTTGGTCCTGGGGTGGGGATGAGATTCCTGAATGGGAGTGAGGAGATTCTGGGGCTCCTTCAGTGGGGTATAGACAGACACAGCCCTGAGAAGTCCAGGCAGTGCTGTTTTACTGATGGGATAAAAGGGCCATGGGGATGCAAGAGGCCAGACCTGGGCACTTGGAATGTGGCGTATGGAGCTTGATGGACTAGGTCCTAACCTATATCTGCCACCTCAAGTGTGACCTTGAGGTGGGTTGCCCAGTCTCTCTGTTTCTGTTTTGGCATATTTAAGATAGAGATAACTGCATAGTGGTACACACCTTTAATTCCAGTACCTGGAAGGCAGAGGCAGGAATTTCTCTGAGAGTTTGCAGCAATCTTGGTCTATGTAGTGAGTTCCAGGACAGCTAGGGCTGTGAAGAGAGACCCTGTCTCAAAAACAAGCAGACAGAAATGCCGTTGTATGCCTTCCTGGACAGTGTGGATTCCAACAGATGGGGCAGACAAAGTCTGCAGACAGTCTTAGTAATAGCTCCTCTCACACCACGTCACCAAGTCAGTAGGACACTGGATGGATCCCGGACACTCTGACCTTCACCCCCACCCGACTTCTTCCTCCCTGTGTAGAATCCCGCCTCTTCCTTTGGTCCAGGACTCCAGTCCCCTGCTATCAAAGGGGAATGAGTGGGAGAAACAGGCCCATAGAGGTTGAACAACTTGCTTGCATCATGGGAACTCCAATCAAGGATCCTACCCTGTGCCCTTTTGAGAGTCCTGAAGTCCCACAAGGGCTGTCATATTGGGTGACAAAGGCATGCAGGAGCCCCTAGCTTTCTAGAAAGCAGGGCCTCCAAGGAATGAGACCGTCAGGGAGTACAGAGGAGCTAACAGAGACTGTCACTCAAGGGCATTGAGCATCTTAGTGTCAAAAGAGAGGAAATCTGGACTAGCTTGGGGGACTCAGAGGAACGCCAGACACCTCCGCCCCTCAGATTTACTTATTCTATAGGAACCTCTCCCAGTATCCAGCACACAGCACCCCACCACACCCCCACCGCACCCCCACAGCGCAGCATAGCTCCTTGGGACCCAAGAACAACCATGGACACGTCCTGGACAGAGGCCCCAGTCCTTGTCCCTGGACCTCTGAGCTCTGTGACTGAAGTCCCTTCCCTGCCTCACCTCTCTCCAGCCCCTGTCAGGAAGGTCAGAGTTCTCTGGGAGAGTGTGACCTCTACCCTGGGGGGGTGTAAATGACATCATATCAGAGCCAAAGGAAGCCTGGTTAGTTCTGGGTTCCGTTGAGTTTTGCTCATTCTGGCTCTGGCTTCCTTTCGTGGGTTCTGGGCTCAGCAGAAGAGAGGCTTCCTGCAAAGTGGACCCCACAGGCAGAGGCCAGGAGTTTGTCTAGAGACCTCCTGAGCCCCTGGGTCAGGGCTCTCAGTGCGACCAAAGCAGAAGCTAGCCTGAGCTGTGGCTGGAGAGGTGATTCAGGTCAGTGGAGCCCCCTAGAGGCCGCTTCCCCAAACTGGGATGGCTAGCTGACATTTTCCAGGTCCCAGAAGCCCCGGAACTCTGGAGGACCTCTGAGTCTTCCCACTTGGATCCCTGGTAGCAGGGCTGGCAGAAGTGATAAGGAGGGGCTCCTCGGTCTTCTTGATCCTTCCACAGCCAGGGGGCTACCCGCCTGATGTGCAGAAATTCGAGTGTTGTTACCTATCCCAGGCTCAACACAGAAGTACCAGCCAGGTCAGGCAGTACCAGCGAGTGGCCAGCAGAGGGAGAGATGAAGTCTCCTAGGCTATGCCTGTCTTAGAAGAGGAGCCAGCAGGAGAGGATTGAGTGTATCCTGCAGATTTCTTTTCCCACTGACCTCCCGATCCCTTTCTTCTGGGGACTTTTCTTTCCCAGTTCTGCTGACCCCTCCCACCCCCATCCACGAACCTCTGCATCAAATGTGGTCTTCTTCTGATGACTTTCAAGTTTTATTTACTAAGATTTTTACAAAGTAGTTTCCCAGGGGTGAGGGTGGGGGTGGGCATTATGGCTGTCGCTGTACCGGGGAGCTTTCCGAGGTCATCTTTACTGCTTCCCTAAGAGCTAATGATGAGGAATCGGGCAGTTTGTGTAGAGGAAGCTGCCCTATCACGTGTGTCCTGGGCGTCCCCGTGGAGATTTCATCACCCAGAATAAACACTCTACACAGGTCAGGACCTTGGTAGGGACCACGATCTGTGACCAGGACCATGGCCCGGGGTCAGGGAATGCAGCACACACCACACTGCTCACGGTCAGAGTCAGCTCGCTATAACCCAGATCACCTCTCACCCCACCCCTGTCCCTGCCCCTGTCCCTCCCAGTGTAAGTCCCTTCCAGGGGGCTTTCTCAATCCCTACTGATAAGTCCTTGTTCTGGCCGTTCTCACTCCTGGCAGCTCCCTACTGTGTGCCAGCACCGCTGTCTTCTGCTGTGACAACCAAAGCCCTTAGTGAGGGCTGCTACTCCAGAACCGTGTTCTGGGTCCTCAACTTCCCCCTCTGACTCATTCCTCCTTCCTTGGACCTTAAGTCCAACCGAGAACCGCTCCTTTTCTGTGTTCCGTTTGCTCCCCCCCCCCGCCCCACCCCATTATCCATGCTTGCGCGGTGCCCCATTCCCCACCACCTTTCACACAGAGCTCCGACTTGGCTTTGCATTTGGAGCCTGGATGCCTGGGCTCAGGCTGGGCTCTGATCCTTCAATAGCTGAGAATGATCATGGGTCTCGGTTTCCTCCTCTGTACACTGGGTCACTGTTACCAGAACTGCGCTCACAAAGTGGGTTGTTGTGTGTGCTGTGCCTGGCACGACGTCGGTCCTGGGACGGTCCGTCCACTCAGACCCTCTTTCCAGCTGCGTGTCTTCAACTCTATCATAGTCTCAGTGGTAAAACATGCAGTACTGTGTGGACCATAAAACACACCTTCAGTTAGGATTGTGGGGTGCATCTTTGCTAACAGGACAGCGGTGACACCTCCCTGACAGGCGTGTTGCGGGCTCCCAGGAGGCCAAGGGGAGCTGGTGACGTGATCCGATCTCTCTGCAGCTCCCCCAGTTCTTCTACCAGGAGGGCAGGGTGGCCGAGCAAGGTTGTTGAAATACGCAAACATATTTCAAGATGTTTCGTTTGGAGGGGGAATATAGCTCAGAAATGAGGGAATGTATCCGTCGATGTCAGTGAGCATCAGCCAGATGACCCCATGGAGTGGCAGGCAGGTGAGGCAGAGGATTTAACTGAGAATCTCGGGAAGCCAAACCTGGACCCAGAGCCACACGGGGGAACTACAAGCGGCAGCAGATAGAACCCCAGCCTTTCCTTCATCCAACCGTCTGGCTGCGATACAGGGAAATTGCTCCAGGCTCTAACTATACACATGTGCCTACCCAGCCAGCCATATACACATGCATATCCATACATACACACTTGCACAAGCCACACACCCAAGGAATAGGCTCTCACCCCCAGGGCCAGCACCAGTTGTACTGGATCAAACCCTGTCTTCCTGCCAGGTAATCTAGGTGCACAGTAGGGCCCGGAACCACTTCCCTGTGAGAACATCGATCCGTTTGCCCTGGGGCAGTCGAGTAGGCTGCTGATGCAGGAGCTTGGGGGAGGGACCCTAGAGTCCTGGATTTTGCAAGATTGACTAGAAAGTTCCAGAGCTGGTCCTGAATGCCCTTCGTCCCGAGGCAAAGGCTTTCTGGATCTGTCCCGTGCTCTCTGAAGGAGACGGCAGGTCTCAAATCGCAGTCGCCCCTGTGGTTTTGGGCAATTCTCCCATTCTCTCTGCACGCGTGTGCTCATTTGTGCAACGGCATCATCACGCTAAAAGCCGGCCCCTAGGGCCCTGGTAAGTGTTACAAGCCAGCAGGACTGCTGCTTCGTGTGCCCTGAAGGAGCCAAAAGGAAGGTGGACTCTGGAGCGTGTGAGCCGTAGGAGGGTTGAGAAGTAGTGTGACCGGGTGGAGTGAGCTGAGCTCTAAGCTAGTGTAACGGTGCACTCTGTGATGGTCGGGTCTTCTGTGCAGGCACGGAGAAGGACCTTGCAGTTAAAGGTCATATTTTAGGACCTTCCTTCAGAACTGAAAACGTTCACACACGCTCAAGCCCACGTAGTTCGTAACAGCCAAAGAGCAGAAACTACTGAAGTATTATTATCCATCCACTGATAAACAGAATACAGTCTGTCCATGCGGTTGAGTATTATTTGGTCATAAAAATAGAACGAAGTACTGACCTGTGACACAGCATGAAAGAGACCTTGGGAACACACGCCAGTAAGCCCAAGAAGCCATTCGCCAAGGTCATGTGTGTGTGGCTTCCTTTAGACACTGTCCAGAACAGGCAAACCCGGGGAGCTGAAGAGCAGATCCGTGGTTACCAGCGCTGGGGAAGAAGCAATGAGTCATGGATATGGGTTCCCTTCTGGAGCTGGGAGTCTGCGCTAGGGTCGGTGGTGATGTTGCACGGCTGTGTCAAAGTGCGCTTGACCACACATTTTCAAAGCCTGGACCTCATGGTGTACAGGTGACACTAGTGAAAACTGAGTAGCCCCAGAGTCCAGTGATCTGGCTGCCCCCTCTTCTCTCACCCACCACTGCCCAGTACCAGACCCAGCCAGGATATCTCCAGACACCCACAACCTTGCTCAGCCACCCTACCCTCCTGGTAGCCGAACTGGGGGAGCTGCAGAGAGATCGGGGCACATCACCAACTCCCTTCTTCTTCCTTGGGAACCTACAACAAGCCTGTCAGGGAGGTGTCACCGCTGTCCTGTTAGCAAAGAGTGACTGAGACACCAGGGAGCCAGGAGTCGGCACAGCCCTGATGAGCTCCTAGACCCCTAGCTTAGGGGTCTCTCGCCTGCGGTGCAATCCAGGTGGGTACAGGATTGGATTGGAGGTGTCTACCTTCTGAGGAAGCTACACCTGCCCCTCCCACCGACTTTCTTCCTTCGCTCCCTCGTTCTATTCTTCCTGAAGCATCTCCTCTCTCCCGTCATGTGTGGAGACACGGTAAGCAGGACACACAGAATCTAAGCCTCACAGGGAACAGTTAGCACAGAAGATACCAGTAGAAAAGTGCAGACTGGGCCTCAGTGGGACCACAGTCACCCTCCAGTGCACACACTTGCATGTGTGTGTGTAAATACATGTGCAAATGCCAGCTCACTTGGCCCCCCATCCTCACCGGGATATTTCTCTATACACAGGTGCTTTGTTATCAAGGGTACAGTTGTTCATTTATTTGTTTAAAATAGGAATGTGTTCTTGTTCAGGATTCAAGAGAACAAGAAAGCAGGTGTGAAAGACTCCATTTTAGGGCTGGGGAATGGCTCAGGCAGTAACACGCTTGCCTCACAAGCCTGTAAAAGTGCCAGGTTATAAGGCTTGCTTTAATCCTGTCACCCCGGTGCTGTTCACTTACACGCTATCCTGGCTTGCTTCATACTCTTCTATGGCTGTATTTGTTCTGTCTGCCTCATCCCCAGTTTTTCCAGACAAGCCCTGTTGGTGGACAAGTTTCTGATATCAGCTAAAGCTGATGCGTCCATAAATGGCATTTTTTTGGTGGGGGGGGGGGACAGCATTCGACAATTCTGTCGGCTAAATCCCTCAGCAGTGGAACCACAGCGATAAGAGATCTGTTCTCTTCTGTCTTTTCATAAATTTCCAATTGTTTTCACAGAGGTGCGGACGTTAAATAGCAAGCGTTTCCATGTATGGAGCAAGGGATGAATACCCTAGGTAGCCTCCCGTGTAGGCACCTGTGTGGGCTAGAGCTCTGACCCTGCAGGGGTTTCCATCACTTCCTTGGTCCCCCTTCTGGGAAGGCAACAGCCCCTCTGCCTGGGACTTCTGAGTCCTTGCAGGGCCCTATGGTGCTTTGGAGGGTTTTGGTGGACTCTGTGTGGTGAGAGGTTTTCAGAGGTCAAGCCAAGACTAGGACAGGAGGATGGAAAACTCTGCAGCCGGAGTAGGCAGATAGGCTTAGGGCCCCATTTCCACCTCCAGGCTGCTGAGGCCCCAGAGGCAGCAAGAAGAATCCGCGGGGAGGCAGCCTCTGGGAGCTGCTGCTTGCTGACAGGATGACCGTTCACCTGGCAAAGCTTAGCCAGCGGAAAGGGCTACCTGTCTCCAGGAAGGTGCAGAGTCCCTGCCACCCATCCTCCCAGGAAGCCTCCGGCCCAGGGATGCCAGGGGGAGATGGGTGGCTTTTAATTCCCGTAGCTGTGGCTCCAAGAGCACAGGGCACTGAGAAGCAGAGACAGGTTTCTGGCAGAGAGGAAAAGGACTGGTCCCACCTACAACATGGCCTTCAGCCATGATCTTCGGACTTGGCTACCACCCAGGCAGAGGTGTGTGTGTGTGTGTGTGTGTGTGTGTGTGTGTGTGTGTGTCTGTGCATGCATGCATGTGATGGCCCAGGCAGAGGGGTCTGTGTGTGCGCACGCATGCACATATGTGTGTGTGCGTGTATGTGTGTGCATGTGTCCATGTGTGTGTGTGTGTGCATGTGTGTGCACATGCGCGTGTGATGGCCCACCAGTGGAGATCATAGAACAACCTAAGGAATTGGTCCTTGCCTTCTATCTAATTTGTGACGGGGCCTCTGCTGCTTCTTCCCTGACATGCCAGGCTGGCTTCTAGGGATTCTCCTGTTGCTGGCCCATCTCACTGTAGGTGCCATTCACGCTGTGTATCTGACTTTGACATGGGTTCTAGGAATCCAGACTCAAGCCCTTGTGCTTACACAGCCAATGCTTTTACACAGTTAGCGGTCCCTTCAGCCCCCTCCCCGTGTATGTCCTTGCCCCGCTTCACCTAGAACTATTTAGCGAAATGTGGCTCTCTCTTTCTGGTGGTAACTCTGGGCTCTCGATGCATCAGGCGAAACCAGTCAGGGTAAGTTTCTGCCCTGGCATAGGGGGGAGAGTTAATACAGTTGGAGTTAGGGTCTGGCCTTGGGACAGCAGAGACACTCCCATGACCCACCGGTTCTGTGTCAACGAGATCAAAACCTGATTCTGATCTCTCTTGTGATCATTCACTCCTAGAGTGGACGGGTCAACTTGTCTTTCCAGAGAGGTTGAGATGGAACGACCCCAGCGTGGTGATGCCCATGTGGCCCTCACATCCTTCCTGTGTCTTCACTACCTTCCTACCACTAGGAAGAGACACTATGATCATCCTACCACTAGGAAGAGACACTATGATCAAGGCAACTTATAAAAGGAAACATTTAACTAGGGGCGCGCTCACCGTTTCGGAGGGTTGGTCTGCAGTCTTCATGGCAGGAGGTATAGCGGCATGCAGGCAGGCATAGTGCTGGAGTAAAAGCCAAGAACTTATCCTCAAGTTGGGGGCAGAGAGAAAGCCGCATTGGGCCTGGTGCGGGCTTTTGAAATCTCAGTCTGTTCCCAGTTGCACACTTCCTCCAACAAAGCCACACCCCCTGGTCCTTCCCAAAACTGTCCCCCCCCCCCCCCCCCCCCCCCCCCCCCCCCCCCCCCCCCCCATAAATGAGTCATTCCCATTCAGACCTATCACAGCATCCTACCCAGTAGTCAGGAATTCCAGTCCCTTTTCACTTGAACCTCTCAGCAGAAGAAGCAGGTCTTCCTGGGACAGGGTCACCGAGGCAGGGGGTGAACATTTTGCCCAAAGCCAGCGCCCAGTCTGTGAAGCCTCCAGCTCACACACAACGCCTCTCTCTGAGGAAGCATCCAGGGTGTTCAGGCTTCGGAGGCACCTGAGACTCTGAGTCCCAGAGTGACACAAGCCAGTAGCGGCAGAACCAGGACTGGCGTACAGGTTCCACTGATGGTCACCAGCTTGCTGTCTCCTGCAGCTGATCAAGACGGCTGAGCTGGACCCTACCCAGAACTACATCGCCGGCTTCCACCCCCATGGAGTCCTGGCCGCAGGAGCCTTTCTCAACCTGTGCACTGAAAGCACCGGCTTTTCCTCGCTCTTCCCAGGAATCCGCTCCAACCTGATGACGCTGCCTCTGTGGTTCCGGGCCCCCTTCATCCGGGATTACATCATGTCTGTGGGTGAGTCTCCAACCCCGATCCAGGTAGCTCAGGAAGACATGGCTTCTGGGTGAGCAGGGGGATCTGGGAAAGGGCTGTTAACAGCTCTGCGGTCCTTCCAAGTACTTGTTTAGCAACAGCAGAGGCTAGACCCAGAGAAGAACTTCCTGTATCGCTGTGCTGGGATGGACTCAGAGACCCCCAGCTGGTGGGGGTGTTGTTGGGGGAATCCCGGCTCCGTGGACAATGCCAATGGTCTCTTTCTTGGGCTGCTCCTATCTTCACCGCCCTGTCTCTTCACCTGGTATCTGACCTACTTTGCTCTCTCCCTAGGGCTGGTCACATCAGAAAAGGAGAGTGCTGGTCACATTCTGAGCAAGAAGGGTGGCGGGAACTTGCTAGCCATCATCATTGGGGGCTCCCAGGAGGCACTGGATGCCAGGCCTGGAGCCTACAGGCTGCTGCTGAAGAATCGGAAGGGCTTCATCAGGCTCGCCCTGATACACGGGTATGGAACTCTGGGGAATCACACTGTGGGGCTGTTGGAGGTTTCTGTTTGGTTGGGGAGACAGCAAAGATGATTGTAGCTTCCGTTTTGGGCAAGAGATTCTCAGGCCATACAGTGAAAATTGTAAGTTGGTGCCTCGCAGCCAGGTTCCTAGATGCATTTCCATAAAGGAGACTGGGGGAATCGATGGGCACTTGGTGAGGTGGGCAGGGTTTCCTGGTGTGAGCTCTGAGACCTTTGGGAATCTGGAAGGATGGGGCTGGGAGCTTACTGCCGAACTGCTCACCCATCATGGGAGGGGCATCTTTGAGGAAATCGAGCCAATTGGCACAAGAAGACCATTATTATTATTATTATTATTATTATTATTATTATTATTATTATTATTATATTATTATTATTATTGAAAAGTAAAAATGTTTCATACCCAGGAAGATGTCCTAGGACATTCTGGTCTATCCGTGGGAACCTGAAAAGGCTCTCTGAAGGTCAAGGGTCAAGGCATGTCCAGTTCTGGCTGCTGGCCCTGCTGGGTGACCTTTCCATCCCTACCTCTCAGGGTGCCCCTATACTCCCTCCCCTGTGTCCCTCTAGGGCAGCGCTGGTGCCAATCTTCTCCTTTGGGGAGAACAACCTGTTTAACCAAGTG
Organism: Alexandromys fortis; assembly: GCF_014885135.2. Taxonomy (NCBI): domain Eukaryota; kingdom Metazoa; phylum Chordata; class Mammalia; order Rodentia; family Cricetidae; genus Alexandromys; species Alexandromys fortis. The sequence goes on along the minus strand of NW_026067967.1, from coordinate 7,645,812 downwards.
GAGAACACCTCTGGCACCTTGCTGCGCCGCGTCCAGAACCGACTACAGAAGATCATGGGCATCTCCCTCCCTCTCTTCCACGGCCGTGGCGTCTTCCAGTACAGCTTCGGCTTCATGCCTTTCCGCCAGCCCATCAACACCGTAGGTGAGCTGATATGCAGACCAGCCGGGGCGGGCTGCAGGAACAGGGTCTGGATGCTGCAGGGAACTTGAGGATGGGAAATATACGTCCTCATCCTTATGGGTCTCATTCTAGACAGCACCACACAGCCACACACATATAATCCTGCCAGGGGCAGTCTGGAATAAGAGCTGTAACAGACACAGAGGTACTGATGACTGAGTATTTATTCTCAATGAGAGGTACTGGTGGCTGAGTACTTATTCTCGAGAAGAGACAGCAGGGGACCTGCTCTATGTCGGACATTGGTTTTTGTTTTGTTGTTGTTGTTTGTTTGTTTGTTTTTCAAGACAGGGTTTTTCTGTGGCTTTGGAACCTGTCCTGGAATCCTGGAACTAGCTCTTGTAGACCAGGCTGGCCTCGAACTCACAGAGATCCGCCTGCCTCTGCCTCCCGAGTGCTGGGATTAAAGGCATGTTCCACCACCTCACAGCAAAGTCAGACACTTGTCAGTTGCCATACTCCATCCTGGTTTATCCTAGCAACCTTTGAGGTAGAGAATTTATCTCTAAATGGTATTAAATGAGGCCCAAAGAAGTTAAATGATTTCCACAAGCTCACATTGCCTTTGAGAGACAGAGCTGAGGTATAACTGGGATCTATCTGACCTTCGTTAGGCCAGAGAAGGAGGGTTTAATTGTGATCTGGATGATCTAATGGGGCTTGGGTAGAGAACAGAAATGCTAAAATTCTATGCCAGGATGGGGATATGACTCGATCGGTAAGGACATGCTGAGCAAGCATGACTTTGACCTCCAGTACCCATGGTAAAAGCAAGGCACACAGCCTGGTAGTGGGCATTGTAATCTCAGTCCTGGGGGTGGATCTATAGGGCTGCTGGCTGGCAGTCTACCGGTTGGCAAGCTCCAGGTTTAGTGAGAAACCTTGTCTCAAAAAAAAAAAAAAAAAAAAAAAAAGGAAGCATGGCTGAGGAACATGCTCACCATACTTGACCTCCGGGCTTCACATATGCTCACACATGCATACAAATACATACATGTACAGATGAAGAATGTTTTAAAATTTGTGTGCCAATCAATGGACTCTGAATTAGCTCTGGGGGCTCTCCCTGTAAGAAGTTAACATGAGCTTCGGTGTCTAGACTTAACAAAAGTTTTCAGCTATTTGTGTACCTCCTTTGTGTTCTTGGATTCTCATTCGACATTTGTAGAGACCTCTGTTCGCTTCAACCCCACCCATCCTCCCATCCACACCCCCCACCCACCCACCCATTTGTGAGTTGAGCACAGGTTTGGTAATCCTTGCATCGAGGCCTTTCTGGGTTGTATGGCAATGACCTCGTGTATCTGAATGTTGCTGCTGCCGCCGCCTCTGGAGATATTTCCAAGAGGAGAATGCACTGCTATCCCAGCCTCTTCCTGATTCTTCCCTACGACCAGGGTGCTTTGCACTCAGTGCATACGGCAGTGAAGGAAGGCTGAGACACCCCACCCCGATTCCAGAAGTGCAGACACCTCTAATGTTGAATTCTCAGAATCACATACCCCAGCGTTTAAGACCTAGTTCTGCTTTCGCCTGGTTACTTGAATAAATTACTCCTCTGAGCCTCACTGTGTCCCCTATCAAGTAGGGATAATGACAGGTTTTGTTTGCCTGGGACTAAGGGGGAGAACACAAATAAAGAGAATGACTATTGCCCAGCATATTGGAAGCTGGCTACAAGGATACCGAGAGTCTGGAAGTTGAGTTGTCCTAAAACCTTAGAATTCAGTACTTGAGGGTTGGGGAGACAGCTCAGTTGGTGAAGTACAAGCTAGAGAAACTGCCCAGTACCTATGAAAAAAAATCTGGATGGGATGGCCCATGTTTTCATCCCAGCACTTAGGAAGTAGAGACAGAGGATCCCTAGGGTTCACTAGATGCCAGCCTGGCCTAACCAATTAGTCCCAGGCCAATGAAAGACTTGAGTGTCCATAAACACAGTTGATGGCATCTGAGGAACAGTACCTGTAGGTTAACCTCTGACCTCCACATGCATATGCGTGCTTATGAATTTACACTTAAACACACACACATGGAGTGAGGGGAAGAGGGGAGAGTGGGAGATCTGGAATCTGAAATCACAGGAGGAGGGGATGGGAGTGGGACCCCCTTGTAGGATGACCACAGGGGTGAGCCTTGCTCCCAGGGTGCCTGAGACTGCAGCGGTGCTCACTCTTGGCCCCTGTCCTCCTCTGTCCCTTGCAGTGGGGAAGCCCATCCAGGTGCCGAAGACACTACAGCCCTCAGAGAGGGAGGTGAACCAGCTTCACCAGCACTACATCAGTGAACTATGCAAGCTCTTTGAGGAACACAAACTCAAATTCAATGTTCCCGCTGACCAACATCTGGAGTTCTGCTAAGAACCTCAAGCTGGAGGACAGCTGCATCTGAGAATCTGCAGGACAGCTGTGATGAGAGGGGACTTTCACAGTCAGCCCAGATTCCTACGAACCCAGCCACGGCTGGCAGGATGGAAGAGGATTTGTGCCTGCAGCTGAAGTTCTGAAGTCTCCCTGTCCTTGCTTGGCCTTTCGGCCCATCGGTAGGATGGTGGGAAGGAAGCAAGCAGAGAATGATTTCTGAGGTCTCTACCCATGGTTGTAATGTCGCTCAAACATGACCAAAGGGAAACCAGGGGCAAAAGAGAACAAAATTCTTCTTCCCCCACCCTCAAGAGACGGTGCAAGAGAAGCCAGCACCCCAGGCCTCCCCTGTACTTGTCCCTCATCCTGCTCCCTGGATGTCCCTTCTTCCCCTCTGAGCTGGAGGAGGTGTAGCCAACTATGCCCTGGCATCCACCCTATGTTCTTTCCAGAGTCTACGTCCTCCAAGCAGTGACATCGATATCAAAGGAGCCCAGTCCTCCTTAGCCACTTGACTATGATCAAGGGTAGGGCCCCTTGCTATCCTTCTGAGTCTCAGTTTCCCCAGCCTTGATGACCTGGGAGCCTCTTCCTCGTGCGTTAAAACTAATTCCAGCCCCTGTCTTGGCACAAAAGGGCAGCTTCATACACGTTACTTCAATAAATGAAACAATTCTGTTTTATCTCCCTTCTCTTTCTTTCTCCCAACCAATGGGATTGACTGGAGTCTCAGCTTGAGCCCCCAGCCTTGTCCCATGTCCCCTCAGAAGCTGGGTCAACAGGTTGTAGAATCCTTTCTCCTGAATGGTCACCCTGAGTTTTTCACCTTGGAAACAAGTAGGAAGGGACATGCCTGTGGGAAGACCAGAATGTTGGAAGTCAGAGGTGATGGCATGGGTGGATGTGTGTCTCCCCGTAGGGCCATACTGTGGCCAGGACAACCCTGGCTTCCTGGGTTGGAGATCCAACTCCTGCAGGAGAGCCCAGGGCATGGCTGGATTGGAAGAATGCCTGACTGCCCCTCCTCTGTAACGGGAAGCAGAACCCTTCCATGTAGGTGCAGTTTCTACAATCACTGGGAAAGTTTCCACTGGGATCCCAGCCCCACCTATCTCTGGTGACCATAGGCAAATCATCTACCTCTAAAGCTCAATGTTAGCATCTGACACAAGGTTGTGAGCAGTTCCCAAGCCATGGAGCCACACCACGCCCTCCGAGGCAGGCTGCACAGTGCGTAGGTACGTAGAAATAAAGAGAGTTCGGTGACATGAGCACTCGGCACCTTGTGCAGGCACCTGGGGTTGAGAAGGGATGGTGTGGGACTAGACTCAAGCAGGGTGTGGCGGTGAACGCCTTTAATTCCAGCACTTGGGAGGCAGAGGCAGGTGGATCTCCGTGAGTGAGTTTGAGGCCAGCCTGGTCTACAGAGTAAATTTAGGATAACCAGGGCTATGTAGAGAGATCCTGTTCAAAATAAAATAATCACATCCGAATGCTGTGGGAGCATATTCTGTTCCTTCAGTCAATAGCCTTTAAGATACCAGCCCACTTGGGGGTGGTCTCTTATAGTTTCAAAAGCAGCAGGAACCGTGTGTGTGTGTGTGTGTGTGTGTGTGTGTGTGTGTGTGTGTGTCTGCTCTCTTGTTTCCAGCTCCCGTTCTGGCTGCTAGACTGTTTCCTGTGTGCACTCAGAGGACTGTTGTTTAGGATGGTGATCTATAAGTTTTTCCCCTTAAATAAATAACCCTTTTTTATAATCAATAATTCTGAACTGGTGTGGGATTGTTTTGTGGCATCATCCGAAACCGAAGGCAGAGGATCCAGAGAAGGGAATAGTGTCTTCAGGACCAAGGAAGATTTGAGGAAGTGGCCGTAGGGAGGGCCTCAAAGAAAGGGCAAGATGGTAAAGGAGATGGGGATTAGGGGCCCACCAGCAGCTACCTGCCAGTGAGTTAGAGCCACCGAGGACCTTTTATTTTTCCCAGTTCTGGGTCACGAGAGGCTGGGGTGTGATGGCAGGGCCCTGGGCCCAGCTTTATCCTGACTGCCTTAGTGTTGACTGGATTCCAAAGGAAAGAGAGTTCCAGACTACCCAGAATGCAGTGCCAATTCTACCGCGTGCACGCCTTGCATCTAAATGGTCACAAGGTCGGGACTCGGAAATAGGCTCCACCTGAGTGTGAAGAGGAGGGCTGTCCTATCACCAAAGGCGCTGGAGAGTGCTGGTGTCCATCTTTGCACACTCTATAAAGATTTAAAAGTAAAAACCTATGACGGAACGCCCCCCCCCCTTTTCTGCCCGGTCCACCTGGTGTCTCTGACCTGTCTCCATCCCTCCCTCCCTCCCTCTGACGCTACTCTCCCGACTCAAAATCCTTCCATGACCTCCATTGTGCCAGGCGATTCATGCTGGTCTTGGCCTCAGAGGGAACCAGAGGACAATCTGGAGAAGTTGTGCTAAAGATACAGTGTCTTGGGCTGGAGAGATGGCTCAGTGGTTAAGAGCACTGGTTGTTCTTCCAGAGAACCTGAGTTCAATTCCCAGTACCCACATGGCAGCTCACAACTGTCTTTAATTCCGGTTCCAGGGAACCTAACACCCATGGCAAAATCCCAATGTGCGTAAAATAAAAATAAACCAATTTAAAGTAATGAAAAGGTCAGCCTGGTCTGCAAGACACTGACTCAAAAAAAAAAAAAAAAAAAAAGCCTTGCACCCTCACTCACATGACTGATAAAGAGCCTCTCTGTTCCTTACCAAGTGGGCCTGGGCCTCTGCGTGGGCCGCCAGAGATGGGGCCTCTCCTAGAGCCAGCGAGTGGGGAAAGAGGGGCCACCTGCCTTTATGGCCTGAGTCACATGAGTCTACGCTGCCTCAGTCTGTTGGTGAGGTGCGAGTCATTCTGTTCACACTCCCTCTAGGGTGGGAGGACAAGAAGGAGCCACAGCTGCCACTGTACGGGAGTGAGTCCTCAAATGAGTCCTCAGATATTTAGCCAGGCTCTTCTGCCCCCTGTGCTGCGGCACGAGGCAGCCTGCCTGGAAAACACAAGAAGCCCAGGACAGACAGCTCGCCAAGGAGGAAGCCTGGAGATGGGTGGAGTAGATCTGAGCAAAGGTTGAGAACGGGAGTGATAACCGTGACCCCCGGTCTGGCTAGCGTGGAGGGCAGGGTGGCCTTTAGACTTGAAACTGCCAGGATGGAAACAGGAGGAGGACAGAGACTGGAGGAAGAGGACTCACCCTCTTTCACATGACCTGAGAATCCCCATGTTACAGACACTGGCAGCACACGCCAGGAGAAGCGTGGAGCCCTGAGCTCAGAGGAGGGCTTTGTGTGTACAGCTTAAAGGCTGCCTTGCATGGACTGAGCCTCTGAGATGGAGAATATTGCTTTCAGTAGTTGGATTCCCTAACTCTATGCATACAATGGGCTCAAGAACTACTTTTCATGTTCCACGCCTCCTGGCCCTTTCAGGGACTCCCTTGGGGTGCCCCACTCTGTGGGGGAAGGCAGTCTCTCCTCCACCTCAACACACATGCAAACACATACAAGACTTATCAGCGTGATACCAGAAGGTCAGAAGTCCTGAAATGATGGAGTCTCTTCCGGAATCAGGATGTCCTTTGACCTGGGAGAAGTTCTCAGACATCGTCACCCAGATGGGCAAAGGGCTTGCTGAGGCCCAACCTGTCTGATACGGCTTTATGATGACTGAACAGGGGTGGCAAATAGGGCAGGGGTCAGTTGGCATGATAGAGCCTGTGGCCATGTGGTATGAGTCAAGGCTCATCCCCCGCACCCCGGGGGCTCTGCTTTCTTAAGACCCAGAAGGAGGCAAGAGGGATGTCGCTTTGCTAACTGAGCAAAGGCAAACAAGAGGGACACTGCGGGGATACTGGCCAAGGATATGGTCAGAGTGCAAGGGTGAGACCTTGAAGAGGGTGTTTGAGGGGTAGCTCTGTGTTCAGCAAACTTCTTTCAAGCCCTCGAGATGGGCCGGCAACTAGAATTGAAAGCGGTAATCCCAGGAGAACCAGTCCCTAGCTCTTCCTTGCTGGCTGTCCCCAGTGTTAGGGAGGCAGGAACTTCTTCATAAAGTTGAAGGTGGCCAGGAAGACTCTGGAGCTGGTGTGGGGCCTGGGCCAGGCTACCTGGGCAGATAGATTGGGTTGAGCTGAGCATCTATAATTTCGTTTTTTTGTTTGTATTGTTGTTTTGAGATGGGGTCTCACTATGTAGCCCTGGCTGGCTTGCCGGGGTTAAAGATGTGTGCCATCACACAGATGTTTATTAAAGACCCCACCCTGCTCACGCTTAGCTGACACCCTGCGTTCCCCAAGTCCTGCTGTCTTTACCTGTCATGGCTGTCCACAGATAGATAATCTGGGGAATACTCACCCTTCTTGCAGAACTCCAAGCATGACTTTGACAGATGTGTGAGTTGGTGCTTCTCATAGACTGTGTCTGGGTATATCTTAGCTTCTGTGGACCCTTTCCCCACTACACAAAGCCCACCAGAACTTTTCCTTTCAGGCTAAGCTGGTTCCAGGTACATCCAGGCTCATCTTCTGTGGAGAGTGAACAGACATGAACCCACAAGATGGAAGACTTCCGCTGCAGGCAGCCCCTGCTTATGTAGCCCTGACTGGCCTCAAACTTTCACTTCTACTTTAGCCTTTTAGTGCTGGAATTACATGCCTGTGCCTCCGTGGCTGGCTGGGGATCAGCCTGCCTCTGTCTCCTGAATGCTGGGGTTATAGGTATGCACCACCACCGCCTGGTTCTGGCTTAAGTTTTTGAATTGAAAAGAGGAATAGGATTTGGATCAGCCAGAAAGCACGAGGACTATAGTTTGGATCCCTAACACGTCTATAAAGCTGGGGGTAATGGCCACCTGGAACCCCAGCACTGTGGGGGCAGGTAGAGATGAACAAACCCTTGGGGCTCGCTGGTCAGACATGTTGAACTCCAGGTTCAGTGAGATGCCCAGTCTCAAAAGCTAAGGCAGAGAGTGACAGATGAGGAGACCAGACATCACATGACCGCCACGTGCAGGGGCACATGCAAACACACACACAAATAAGAATGCACAAACACATAAACACATAAAACAAACAGATAAACAAACGTGTCAACATTTAAATTACTGTGCGAGTTTTTGCCAGCCTGCCTCAAAACAGAGTCATCTAGGAAGACGGAAACACAACTGAAGAACTGCCCCCGTCAGGTTGTCCTGTGGGCAAATCTGCGGGGCGTTTTCTTGATTAATGCTGTGGAGGGACTAGCCCACCATGGGCAGTGCCATCGCCGAGCAGGTGGTCCTGGGTTGTAGAAGAAATCAGTCTGAGTAAGCCATGGAAAGTAAGTCAAGAATCGGCCTTCCTCCGTGGTTCCTGACCCTGCTCCTGCTCGCCTCCCTACCTTGGCGTCCCTCAGTGATTGATGGTGAGCGGGGCTTATCAGCCAAATAAACCCTTTCCTCCCCAAGTTGCTTTTGGTCATGGTGTTGATCGCAGCAACAGAAAGCCAACTAGAACAACTATGGAGTCAGGTTGGTGGCTCACGTCCACAAGCCCAACAGTTGGGAAGTAGAAGCAGTAGGACCAGAAGTTGTGAGTTCAAGGCCAGCCTGGGACAAAAGGCACCGTCTCAAAAGCAAACAACAGAAATGTGCTTTGAATTTGGGGATTCCCAGAAGGACTATGGATGGTGATGATAGAGTTGTTTCAGAAGTTATTTAACATATTTAGCATTTCATGTTAAAATGTCACCAGAGTAGAGAAACTAGGGACAGAGAACTTAGGACACGGAGGAGAGGCTGCATGGATGCTAACGTCCGAATGGAATGGACACAAGCCTCCATTGTGTCTGGGGATGCTGAGTTCCTCCAGGGGTGCATGTTCCCGGTATCTGAAACTGCTGGGCATCTAGATGGGAACAAACATCTAAGTGGTCACCGGGAACCAGTTTTCTCAGTGCTGGAGAAGGAATGATTCATGCAGTCAGGAGACAAGTCAATGTGAACTCATCGTATTTTCTCACCGCTTCGGACGGACAGAAAATAAAATGCTGGCGTCTACACGGGCTAGCACACACAGGTGGGCTGCCCAGCTCTGGCTTCTGAGAGAGCCTAGAAGCAACAGCATCCACTACCAGCTAGCATGCCCTGAGCCCAGGTTTTAGTTCCTAATACCATTCTCTAGAGAAGGGCTGTCCTAGGGCCATTGTGATGGCACAGTGGATAAGGTCACTTGGTGTCCACATGTGGAGGGAGAAAACCTACTCACACAAGCTTACCTCTGCCGTCCACACGTGTATTGTCACATATAGGTTAACATGCACACTTGCAATCAATGCATTAATAAATTAATCAACGAAAAGGAAGGAGATTCTTGAGATACTTGAAGAAATGGCAGATCCTAAGGCTGGGGCATCTTGGAGTGCCGGAAAACCAAGACCAACTCAGAACCAACCAAACAAGAAAAAACAAACATACAAACAAATAGCAATAACTCCACCCCTCCACACACAATGATAGCCATCTTACACAGGAGCCAAATGGGAAGATTTAGTGGCCATGGCAGGGACAATTTGCAGAAGAAAATAATATCATAGCATTGAGATGCCAACCTGAAGTATAACCAAGACATCCTTGAACACGTGCTGATAAACACGCCATAAAGAGTCAAGGAGGAAGAGGCGGGTCCCCCTTTCAGTAAGACCCCCAATACTGCGTGGCTGTGCTTCCCTTAAGGAAATGGAGCTCAGCTCTCCCAGTTGAACTGAAGTGATGTAACACCTGCTTCCAGAAGGTAGGACGTTCAAAGAACTGGGTGTGGGGGAGGCCCGGGAAGTGACTTCATACGGAAAATCCTGGCAGGCACTAGCTTGAGCAGGTGACTGCGGCTAATGTGATCCGTGATAAGCCACGCTGATAGCATGTTCCTTTGATATGTCAGGTTGACCGTGGTCTTCCTCCTAAGCCTCGTAACCCCTGTGTAATCTCGAGGAAAAACAAGTTAGACAAATGCAGTTTTCCTGTGTGAAAGGAGACTGGGAAGATGGAGCATCCCGCAGTGTCGCGCACCGCGCCCCCGTGTCTGCGCTCTGTGCGCTGGCACCCAGTTACCGAGCTTCGGGCAAGGGGGCTGGAGGTTAAAATACACAGACACAGACAGACAGAGAGACAGCGACACGGGTCATCCTTGAATTCCCCAAGAATGCCCTCTTTATTGTGTTCAGGGGCAGATTATATAGAGATAGCCATGCCCCAGCCAAACCCACCAGAAACCACTCTCCTGCCATCAGGAACGCCTGAAGGTCTCGTGCTCAGAGCAGCTGTAGGCACTCAGATCAGGGGAAAACAAGTTGTTTACAAGAAATTCAGGATCTGGGGTCTCACTGCTCCCAACACTGTAGGAGGTCTTGGGCAGATAGAAATCATCAGAAAAATCTATCACTAACGTATGGCGTATAGTCAGTAATAACAACGGACCAGTCTTGGTTCTGTAGATGTGACTAAAATATAACAATGTAAAACGTTACATAAGGTAACATTTTAGGGTGAAGGTATGTAGGAACCTTCTGTTCAGTATTTACTACTTTTCTGTAAAGCTAAAATTATTTTAAAATTATTAGTTCACTTACATTCTAAAACATTGCTATGGGATGCTGTGTTATTTTTCTGGGCTGTTTCAGCAAAATAACCACAAGCTTGGTCACTTGAAATACCAGACACTAGCTGGGTGGTGATGGTGGCACACACCTTTAATCCCAGCACTCGGGAGGCAGAGGCAGGCGGATCTCTGTGAGTCTGAGGCCAGCCTGGTCTACAGAGCGAGTTTCAGGACAACCATGGCTACACAGAGGAGCTGAGTCTCGGTGTGGTGTAGGTGGGGCCTGGAGGAGCCTAGACTGGGGCTGGGCAGATGGCTCACTGAGTAAAAGAGTTTGCCTGAGTTTAATCCCCAGGACTTGTATGACAAAGGTGGGTACCTAACTCCAGAATTGTCCTCTGAGCTCCTCAGGTGAGCTGTGGCGTGTGCATATATACATACACAAAATGAGCAAATAAAATAAAACCCCAAAAAAGAAAAACCCATCACATATTAACTGTGGGGTAGTTCCGTGGCAGAGCTTGTCTAACATTTGCTAGGGTCTGGGTTCAATTCCCAGCACCGTACCAAGACAGAACAAAACAGGTCTGTGGAGTGGAAGTCGGAAGCTGGTGGCTGTAATGTCACTTGTACAAGTTTCCAGGAGGGCCACCTTCCCTCAGAGGCCTTAGAGGGTTGACTCTGCCTTCCTTCATCGTCTTCTGAAGCTGTGTTCCTTGGCTTCTTGCCTTTCTGCATCTTCCGTAGCAGTAATCCTAATTTCAGCTCTCTCTGCCTCTGCCAGCATGTCACCTCTGGCCTTCCATTTTTATAAAAATTCTTCTCATTTGTTCTTTGGTCTTTATTTTTCGAGACACTTTCTCTGTGTGGTCCTGGCTGTCTTGGAATCCATTCTGTACACAAATTTGGCATTGAGCTCAGAGATCCCCCTGCTTCTGCCTCCCATGTGCTGGGATTAAAGGTATGTGAGCCACAACCCAGGTAGGAAAATCTCATCTGTAAGGGACACAAGTGACAGAATTGGGAACCCATCCTGATAGGTCAGGGTAATCTCGTACCAAATCCTTAATAAAATCGTATATCTGCAGACTTTTCTTTCTTGCCACACAGAATAAGCATTCACAAGTTCCAGGGTCTAGGATCGGCATTTGGTATCATATTTTAGCTTACTATAATGCCAGGCAAGTTATTCATTCTGTCTATGTGAGCCTTAGACCCATTAAGGAAGTTACACAAATGAGACAAGTTGATCAGTCACTGGGCTAGCTAAAGGGGAAGACAGGAGCCCGAGACTCCCCTCTCTTGGGCACAGGAGACTTGGCACTCCCCTCAACATATTCCATCCCCACACAATCGTGGCATCCATGTTAGGACATAATGGCTGCTCAAAGAACTGGGAACGGAATTCTGAGTCGCCAGTTCAAATCTCAGCGCTGCCCACAGCTCTCAGGATTATCTCAAGGACGTCGTTGTCCACACAATGGCATATAAAGCAAGTCAAGAAGCGCCTGGGGGTTAATCTTTCCCAGAGAGGTCACCATTACAGGATGTTCATGCATCTAGTGTCTTTCTCTAGCCGATCCCGGTACCACCCAGGAACTGAGTAATGCTTAGTAATGGTCGAAATGGCAATAATGCAGGCAAGATGGCTTCAGGGTGACGAGCGGAGGGGAGAGTCCCCTTGTTTCACACAGAGTCCCCAAGCTCCCACGAGTCTAGGCCAGGGTTAACAAATGACAACCCGCTCTGGAATGACTGTGAGCGAAAAGGGGTTATCAACGAGGGCTTGCAGTCAGTCTGGTGACAGGAACTAGGACTTTGAGCCCAAGTTAAGGGGAATGTCATTCTTTAACAGAGAACTCCAGGGCCGGTGGGTTGGCTTAGCAGGTAGACGAGTTTGCGGTCCAAGCCTGATGGCCTGAGTTTGATCCTCTGAACCCACAGTGGAAAGAGAGAACTTCTGAGAGCTGTCCTTCGGTGTCCACTCACATGCCTGCGTGTGCACATGTGTGTGCACATGTGTGTACACACATCGTCTCTCTCTCACACACATACACACACACATGCAATAACAAAACCAGAGAATTCCATTCTATTTTTAGACCTCTAATAAACAAAAATTATACTTGATTATTTGCTTAGAGTTTAGCCAGTCACATGCATTCCTTTGTTCTGCCTGCTAGAACACCCCCACTCTCCCCTGTTGCCCTGCGAAGCCTCCACGACCATGTGGCAGTCAGCTTGCCCAGTAGTCCCTGGCTCCCCCTTTGACCAGCTTGACCCAAGCCATCCCGTGTCTTCCTCCCATGGCACAACCAGAAGCTGCTTTGCTCTCTGGTGCTATTCGGTGTCACCTGTCCCCTGCAGCAAACCCCTCTGGATGCCCAGGGCCTTGGTTGTCCTCTCTCTTTACTGTTGTCTCTGCCAGCCACACCCTCCCCTTCGGTCAGGATGGGTGTCTTCTTCAGGGGGTCTTCCCCAGCACCTTGCACAAGCTCGCCCCTCTGCCTAAGACACATTTTCCACCCGATGCCAAGTCTTCTTGGTCTTCCAGGTCATTGAAAACATGCCCTGCCTCTGGAATGCTCCCCCAGCTCCACTTCCCTCCTTAGGTGCCTCTGCTGACCTGCTTCCTGCCATTCCCAGTGATTACACTCTTTGAATGCCTGTGGCCTCTGCTAGACTGGGAGGTCCTCAATGCCAGCTGATCCAATTCTGCACCGATGGCTTTGCTCATCAATGACAAGGCTCCTGCTCTCCCTTGCTACTTGAGTAAGGGGCGGGCAAGGGCTGGGCCTGGGTATCAGTAGGGATAGAGTGTCCTTTGCTGGTTCTCAAGCCTGGGTCAAAGGTGGAAGAGGAGCCTTGTGTGGCCATAGTGTCATCAGCTGAGCTTCCAGACAACTTTGTCAGCCCTCACAGGCAACCCCAGACTAACACGAGCCCGGGCCCTGCGGCTGGCGTGATCAGGGTCACTGGAGTCAAAGGTCAATCCTCTGTGACCTTGTGCAACTGACTCTGGTCTGGATACTGCCTGCTACCACCTGTCCCATATCATCCAACCACCACCCGCAACTTCAGGAATCAGGAATGAAAAGGTCCTTGGCTGGCCAGGCTTCTGAAGTGAGATGTGAGCTTAAGTGTACGTGGGTTCAAACATGTACTCGGGTCTGTGGACGCTTCGGCAAGAGCTGCTGTGTGCACAAGCATGCACGTGAGTGGGCAGGTGTCTTGGATGCACGTCTCTGCACACTAGTGTGCACACTTGAGTGTGCTCCTGTTCCTTAGGAATAAGAGTGTGCATGACTATGCATGAGTAACAATGGGGTCCCCTTAGTTCCTCCAAACTGTTAAACTGGCTCTTTGGGGGGCTCCAATGGCCCTGTACCCCTCCCCAGTGCTCTAACTCAATACCATGCTCGAGGAGCACATTTTCTAGGGTCTCTTCGCCCATTTCTCAACCAACCCAGTGCTGTTAGTAGGGACCAGAACCCTGAAGTGTCTCAGGGTGGTGCAGGGGATGGTGGCATGTTCCAGCAGACTCCCTCGAGCCCTTTTTGGAATTCTGTGGCGCTGGAGGTTAAGCCTGGGGTCCTAAGCATGCCAGGCAAATGTTCTGCCACTAGAATTTGCATCCCCAACCTTCGGACTTCTTTTTCGATTGCTAAATATTCAGTTCTATGTGTGCAACCCTGCTGATCTCTTTGGCTTACTGGGACCACTGAAGGCACTTTTGATACTCAGGATATGGCAAAGGCCTGGTGACTTCCAGCCAAGAAGGAAAAAAGCTGCTGTCTCACTTAAGCTGGAATGAACTCTAGGGCACAAGCCACATTCCAGGGTCCCCTTTGGGGTTGGGCTCTGGGCCTCGCTCAGTACCGTTCTGTTTAGCGTCCTCCCCTGCCCTGCCCTGCTCTGCTTCCCCAGCACCGTTCTGGGTTCTTCTCGGGGATTTCCTTTTCCATTGTTTTGTTTGCCCTGTTTGCCACAGGGTCTTTCCATGTAGCCCATGTTGGCTGACACTGGTGACCTTCCTGCCCTAGCCCTGCCATGCTGGGATTATAGGCATATACCACCATGCCTGTGCCTACCCAGGGCATTCCCTCAGTTAGCTGGTCTCACGAGGGACTCCTCCTCGCCTTAGAAGTCTGCTTGGATAAGCCAGGAGCAAGGGGCCTAGAACTTACCCAGACTCCAGCAACGGGCTGCACAGAGAGGACATGAAGTACAAAATGGGTGTGAGGTTTTAGAGACCCTCGCTTGCCAGCTGGGTACTGCACGCCTGCTTTCACCTCCTCTGCAGGGTTGAGGCCATCCTGGTCACAATCCCCAAAAATCCTGGGCTTGGAAGGTTCCCGATCCAGCTAGGGTCCCCCAGAACTAGGGTGGTCCATTAGCCAGGCATGATGGCACATGCCTCTTATCCCAGCACTCAGAAGGCAGAGGCAGGCAGATTTCTGAGTTCAAAACCACCCTGAAACCTACCAAGCAAGTTCCAGGACATTCAGGTCTACACAGAGACACCCTGTCTCAAAAAACAAGCTGGGCATGTTGGCGCATGCCTATAATCCCAGCACTTGTGAGGCAGAGGCAGGTTGGATCTCTGAGTTTGAGGTTGGCCAGGGCTAAACCGAGAAACCCTGTCTTGAAACACCAAAAGAAGAAGGAAGGAAGGAAGGAAGGAAGGAAGGAAGGAAGGAAGGAAGGAAGGAAGGAAGGAAGGAAGGAGCCCTATCTTGGAAAAACGAGAAGAGGACTTGGGTAAACAAGTTGAGAATTTCTCTGCAGGCTTCACCACAGTGCTGTCAAGATGGCTACCACTAAGGCTGAAGGACTCTGGGTGATGAAGTTTTGAACTCACTCCCAGGAGGGCCTTGCTCGACGGAAGGCCACTACTCTAGAAAGCAGAGGCTTGAATTTCAGCTTTCTCTCTCCCACCAGTGGCTGAGTGGCTTTAAGAGCAGCAGCCGACTCCCTGGAACATGCCAGCCTCTTGTGAGCAGAATGGCAGGAAGGAAACGTGGCGAGGCACAGATTTCAGAGCACAAGACTCGAGTCTCAGTGGGAGTGTGGCCGAGTGTGTTTGCCATGCCTGGAGCCTTAGGTTTTATCTCCAGTGCCTACACCCTAGCATGGTGGTTCCTGCATTGACTCCCATAGCTTGGAGGACGGCAGGAGGGTCGGAAGATGAAGGTCGCCAGGGGCTAGTGTGCCTCTGTCCCAAAACAAGAGACTCGAGCATCACTTCCACAGCCCCTGCCCGTGGCTCTTTGGATAGCTGAACCAATCACTTACCCAACCTGTGACTTAGTTTCCTCATCTGTTAATGAAGACCCCCACAGCAGTGACCTCACAGGCTCTGGTGAGGATTAAATGGGATATAGCCCAGAGAACACTTGGCAGGTCCCTGGCACACTGTGAGCTTTGAGATCTGGTGGCTATTTTTGCTCGAGGTTGTATAACTGACTCTGTCCTGTGGCCTCACTGACTTGACATCGCTCCCAGGCTTTGTGACAGTCCAAGGACACCGCATAAAGGACACACGAGTGGAAACTAGTCTCAAAGGGTTTTCCTTCCCTGGTCCACCTGCCTGGCCTCTAACGAGGTGAGCTCGCCCGGGTTGGGGTGGGCGTGTCTGCAGCGTCCTCTGACTGGCACAGCCCAACCCTGTTTTCTTCTAGTTGCTGAGGTGAACAGAAGTCACGCAGGGTTCACCTTTCCCCTGTTTCCCTGACAGCCCTCATCCAGACAGGGTCATGTTTCGTTTTGTTTCTTCAAGGTAGAAATGTATTGATTTTAATAAGATTCCTCTTCTCGATCTCTTATTATAATTATTTACAGTGTGTGGTGGGTGGGTGTGTCTGGGGTGCTTGTGAAGATCAGAACACACCAGCTGTGCCCCCTCCACCAGTGAGTTCTGAGGTTTACCTCGGGGGTAAGCTCCCTTACCCACCAAGCTACCTCACTTTTCCATCTTCAATTATGGCAACCGACGGGCAACATAAACCTTATCGTTGTCCAGGTACTTGGATCCACCGTCCACCTGCAGAACGCTTGCCCTCTGCAAAGCCCAAGCGCCAGGTTTCTCTCACACGGGGCACCAGTTTTCCGTTCTCTCCATCACCCTTGTCTCTTCTTTTCTAATATTTTATTTTACATGTTTGAGTGTTTTGCTTGTGTGCACCACGTGTTTGATCTGGTGTCCTAGGAGGTCTGAAGAGGGTATGGAATCCCCTGGAACTGGAATTGAAGACAGCTGTGAGCTGCCATGTGGGTGAGACTCAAACCCAGGCCCTCTGGAAGAGCAGCAGGTGTTCTTAACCACCGAGACCTCCTTCCCCCTACTTTCTGCTTTCCTCATTCATGAGAGAATTGGGTTTGGTTGTTGTTTGTTTTGTTTTTGTTTTTTGAAACAGGATCTCACTATGTAGCCTCAGCTGTCCAGTAACTCATTCTGTAGACCAGGCTGGTCTTGAACTTAGAGATCTATCTGCTGCGTCTGCCTCCTGAGTGCTGAGATTAAATGCATGTACCACTAAGCCTGTTTGGTTTTTTGTTTGTTTATTTTTTGTTTTTGCTTTTGTGTGTGTGTGTGATATTTTTATAAATACTTACTGAAACCAGGTGAGGTTAATCCCAGCAGATCTCTGAGTTCAAGGCCAGACTGATCTACGTAGTGAGTTTCAGGACAGCCAAGAGTATATAGTAAGGTCCTGTCTAGGAAAAACAACAAAACAAAACAAAACAAAAAAACAAAAACAACCAACCAACTAAACAAACAAATACACAAAAAGCAAAAAACAAAAGCTATTTGTTGATCATCTCTTATATGCCTGATACCTAGAACTTAGGAGAGACTCACGAGTTATCACCAGCTCTCAAGATTTAAGATTCAATTAGCTTTAAAAAAATATAAAAAATAGCCAGGCAGTGGTGGGGCACGCCTTTAATCCCAGCACTTAGGAGGCAGAGGCAGGCAGATCTCTGTGAGCTCAAGGCCAGCCTGAGCTATAAGAGCTAGTTCCAGGACAGCTAGGACCATTACACAGAGAAACCCTGTCTTGAAAAACCAATGCATATCTATACACATAAGTATCTATACATATATACATATAGATACACATAGATATACATACATGCATGTGTATATCTATACATATATAGATAAATACATTTGATAAATTTGGTCATTCAACAAACCTCCTCTGCTCCCCCACCCCCATTCAGGCTGACGGAACCAGGAAATAGCAATATAAGAGCCTATCGCCTCTTCTCCCCGAAGTTTTTCTGACTGGAGTCAGAATAATGGAGCCCCCATCCCTCTCTGCTGAGCTAGCGCCTCGCCAAGTAAGGCACAGCTGCTAGGGAGATCTGGGCAATGAACACCATGTTCTCTGGATGTCAGGGAAGAACAGTGCCTTGGGAGCTCAGATTAGGGGTCCAACCCAACTCCACGGGAGTTTTATGATGTTGAATTGATTTCCTCCCCTCCTTCCTGTTGAGTAGGAATTAGTAACATGCTACTCACACACCCTTGTCCCAGTGAAACTAAATTATGAGTATGGCTCAGCTCTGACAGTCAAGGTGCCCAGTGGAGACAGGGCTCCGGCTGCTACAATCTGTGAATGGTAATTTGTGGGAGTTGTTTAAACAGGCTACCACCATCTCTGTGCCTGACTGCTCCAAAGATGTCCTTGATGCCCCTTTGCCTGCTCCTTGACACAGATTCAAACAGCCCCAGGTTGCTTGCTGGTTGGCCTCCACAACACAGACAGTATGATCCAGAGGCAGCCAGGGACTGGGCCAGAGGTCACAAAGCAAAGAGGCCTGCCTTCTTCTTCCCAAGTGAGTCACTTCATTAACTGGCCCTACCAGATCTTCTCACCAAAACAAACAAAGTAAAAGCCATGGGGCCTCTAGTAGCCAGTGCTGCAGACCATTCAGCAGGGAGATTGGATACCTTTGCTACCATGACTACTGAAGCAGCAGGGAGCCGCCATGGTGACTTGCCAAGACTTATGTTTGAGTCTTCCCTGGTCCTATTTAATCTTCACACCATCTCTAGGAGGACAGATGAAATCACCAAGACACGGAAAGGTGACATAACTTGCCTGGGCTAGACCGCACTACAGTATACGGTAAGGCTAGATTCACAACACCAGGCACTTGATTTTCCAGAGCCCGTGCTGAGTACTCACCATGGGGCTGCACCACACAGCTCAGGATGCTGAGGGGGACCCCCATGTCATGCCAGTGGGGATTCTTACAGCTGTACAATTAGGAGAGTCCTACTGGGCACTGTCCTTCTCTTTTTCTCTGCTCCACGGTCCTGTTTCCTCCGTTTCCCCTTCTCTGCTTTTTTCCCCTTCACTATAACACTAGGAATGGGAGCTAGAACCCCGTACATGTTAGACAGGCGTTCTACCCCTGAGATGTCCCCCCAGTCTTTTGACTTTATTTTGGGACTGGAACTCACTAAGCACTCCAGGCTGGCTCGAACTCACTCTATAGTACGGTCTAGCCTTGAATTTAATGTTTAGAGCTCTTAGTTGGGTGGTGGTGGCACACACCTTTAATCTCAGCACTCAGGAGGCGGAGGCAGGCGGATCTCTGTGAGGTCAAGGCCAGCCTGGTCTACAAGAGCTAGTTCCAGGACAGGCTCCAAAGCTACAGAGAAACCCTGTCTCGAAAAACCAAAACAAAAAAAAACAAACAAAAAATTTAATTCTTTAAGAAAGCCCCGATTTCAAGACCTAGTAGATGAAGCTGGTCCTGCCCAAGATCCAGCTCGATCCACTTAACAAAGAACCCCTTGTGTCTATCATGACTCTATCACAGATCCACGTGGCCACAGCAGTTCACCACCGAGTAAGAACAGAAGTGAAGTGGGGTGCTGTCGTGAAGGCTCAGTTAGGGAAAACAGGGTAGAGTGTGAGCTCTCAGCAAGACTGCATCGAAACTAGACACTGCTGCGCTTGAAAAGACATTGCTGGCCAGTTCCAAAGGCAGTTACCGTGGTCCATTTTGACTGACAGCTCCAATGGGTTGAGAGGTGCTTAGGAAGCTGGCCAAGCAGGGCTGTGAGTAGATAAATTGATGGGAGACCTTTGTCATAGCGGTGGTTTAATTCATTGATAGATTAAATTCTTTTTGAGCCGACATCTCAGACAGCCAAGGACGACCTCCACTGAGTCTGACGGTTATAGGTCTATGCCAACATGCTCCGTTTATGTAGTATTGGGGATTAAACACAGGATACTCACCAAGTAAGGCAAGCATCTACCAACTGAGCTACCTCCCCAGTCCCAGGAGATCCAGATCTTGAACGAGCTGTTAATAAGTAGTGGAAGGAAGAACCTGGTTTGAGGAAGAGGTTAGCTTTTGGAAGGTGCATCTCAGCCCTTTCCTGTTCTGCTCACTGCTTCCTAACCACCATGAAATAAGCAAGTTTCCATAGAACATGTTCTTTCCACCATGACGGTCTGCCTCATCACAGGCCCACGGCAGTAGAGAGGAAGCTATTCTGGACTGGGCTTGAGTGAAAACAAATCCATTCTTTTTAAGTAGTTCTCTCGGGTGCTAAAGGGCTGGGATGAAAACTATGAAGAACTCTTACAATTCCATAATTAAAATGTACTCAGTTGAATTAATTAGTTAATTAAAAATGGCCTAGGCTGAACACGGTGTAATCCCAGAAATTTAGGAGTCAGGCAGTCGGACTATGAGTTCAAGGTCAGCCGTGTCTAAATAGTGATTCTCGGGCTAGCCACAGCTACATAGTGAGATCCTGTCTCAAACAAATATATAAATAATAAACAAAGAGTTTTAAATAGATTTTTAAAAAAAAAAAAAGAAGATGAACAAATGGCCAATAACCACGCAAAAAGACACAAAGCACTGTGGCTCACCAGGGAGATGCAAATAAATCAAAAGCGCAATCAGACAGCACTCACACCAACTCCATGCCTCCAGTCAGAAAGTCAGAGAGTATTGCCAGGGATGTGAAGACATGGGGCTGCAGGGATAGCTCAGTGGTTAAGATGGCTTCTCCATCTGATCAGAGTTGTATTCCTAGCACCTGGAAGCTCACAGCCATCCATAATTCCAGTTCCAAGGGATCCGACATCCTCTTCTGTCTCTATGGGCACCAGGCATACACGTGGTACACAGACATACATGCAAGGAAAACACTCATACACATAAAATAAAAATCAACACATCTTTATTTTAAAAACAGGATGTGGAAACATTGCAACTTTTGGCCAGTCTAGGGACACAGGACTGTCATCCTAGTAACTTAGGAGGTTGAAGGAAGAGGCCGGGGAGTTTGAGGTTTGGCTGGCCAACTTTGTGAGACGCTGTTTCAAATTTAGAAAGTGAAAAGGAGGCTGGGGGTGTAGTTGAGGGGCAGAGTGCTTGTCTAGCGTGTGTGATGCCCTGGGTTCAGTCCTGGGTCTCTCTGTGCAGTGTGTAGACTGGTGACCTTCTTCCCCAGTAGCGTTTCCTACTAATATAAACTCAGGGAAGGAAGAGGCCTTGTGAGTCTGGAAGGTTCTAGGGCCTCCCTGAGCCTTGTGAGTTGTCTTCTTCCTGAGTCTTAAGGAGTCTCCTTCAAGGTTGGATTGGAAGGAAATCACTACACGGCACACGTGTAGCAAGAAAAGTGAGCCTACATTCACTTAAAATCTCTTGTTCAAATGTTCACAGCCGCGTTTTTCATGGTCGCCTGAGGTAGACAGAAACTAAATGTCTATCCACTGACAGCTAAAAAGAGGTAGTACCCACAACACCAAATAACGGGATCATGAAAAGAAGCCCGGCTCCATACGTGATTTACCATGGGCGGATCATGAAGTTACATGAGAGGGGCACCCAAGATTACGTGATTTGACTGACATGAAAATGTCCAGAACTAGAAAACACTGAGAGTAGGGTGCACAGAGTACAGTTCGGAGTTGGGAGGGATGAGTGGGAGAGAAAGATGGATGGATTCTGCTCTCTCTCTCTCCCCTCCTTCCCTCTCTCTCCTCTCCTCTCCTCCCCCCCCTCTCTCCCTCCTTCCCTCTCTCTCTCCCCCCTCCTTCCCTCTCTCTCTCCTCTCTCTCTCTCTC
>NW_026067967.1:7545109-7623756 GCF_014885135.2 Alexandromys fortis | reverse complement strand
GTGTGTGTGTGTGTGTGTGTGTGTGTGTGTGTGGAGGGGAGGCCAAGACGTCCCCTGAGGCCATCCTCAGCATAAGGTAACAGCTACCACACTGGAAAAGGCTGTAATGAGTAGGCCAGTACACAGCCATGGACTCAGCCCAGAGCTGACTGGGTGACTCCGGTCCCTGTGTCCTGTCTGAGAGAAAGGGCAGCAGTGCCCATTTCCAGGCATGAATTCTGCTTACCTCAGTTTTACTTCCTGTTCTGTTCGTGATGTTTAGCATTCCATCAAGAAGAGGTGGGGGGAGGGGGCAGTGGTGGTGCACAGCTTTAATCCCAACACTTGGAAGGCAGAGGCAGGTGGATCTCTGAGTTTGAGGTCAGCCTGGGTTACAGAGTGAGTTCCAGGACAGGCTCCAAAGCTACAGAGAAACTTGTCTCAAAAAGAAGAAGAAGAGGAAGAAGAAGAAGAAGAAGAAGAGGAGGAGGAGGAGGAGGAGGAGGAGGAGGAGGAGGAGGAGGAGGAGGAGGAGGAGGAGATGGGGGGGAAATAAATCCTCCCATTGTCAAGAAATAAAGCACAGCAAAACCAGATAGTCAGACAAAGAACAAATGAGGGGGTCAGAGCTGTAAGATATAAACTTAACTCTGGTTAAACGTGAATGGTTCTAGGAGAAACCATAATTGTCCTGTATGCGCTTATGGGGAATTTACAGAGACACAAAATCTATTTATAAAAATGATTAAACGAAACGCTAGAAGTAAATAATATATCAGAGAAGTAGTGGGCTGACAGATGGCTTAGTGGGTGAAGGAACTTAGTGGGCATGACGACCTGGGTTCAACTCCTGGAACCCACGTGGTGATGAGACAGAGCCAACTCCTTGCAGGCTTTCTCCCCAGACCTCCACACATGTGCTATTCCATATGCACTTATGAGTTGATATATAAATATAAAAAGAGGGAAGAAGCATTCACCAGCAGACTGGAGACAGCTAAGGAAAGAATTGAACATTCACTATAGCAATAGTTACACCCAAAGACAAAGAGAAACAGGACCATGTATGGGAGGGGAGAAAACGTATCTAAAGCTGCGGGGCAATAGAAAACAGTCCAAATACACATGAAGTGGGAGCCCCAGGAGGGAGTGAGAGATAATAGCTAGCCGGGCGGTGGTGGCACATGCCTTTAGTCCCAGCACTCAGGAAGCAGAGACAGGCGAATCTCTGTGAGTTCGGGGCCAGCCTGGTCTACAAAGTGAGTTCTAGGACAGCTAGGGTTACACAGAGAAACCCTGTCTTAAAAATACAAAATAAACAAACAAACCAAAAATGAGATAATAGCTGAGAATTTTCCAAATTCAATGAAAGACAACAAATCACAGACCCAAGAACTCTAGCAGAACCTCCCAAAAGATGTGTGTGTGTGTGTGTGTGTGTGTGGTGTAGTCAAATTGCCAAAGACAAAAATAAAAGTACAGGTTAAAAAGTAACCACAGGGGAAAGTTATATACACAAGAACAAAGACAATATTGACTCCAGGCTCTTGCCAGATGCTCGCAAGCCAGAACACACAAGAGAGTGACATCTCCAACACAAGGAAGCAGTCATCCCACAACCCCACCCCAGTGAAAAGGTCATTACAAAAGGCTGGCTAAAAAAAAAAAAAGAGTTTGAGCCATGCATGGTGGCATATGCTTTTAATCCCAGCATTCAGGAGGCAGAGACAGAAGCATCTCTTTACATTGGAGACCAGCCTGGTCGACATATCGAGTCCCGGACAGATAGGGCTACACAGAGAGACCCTGTGACGGTGACACCACTTTGGAAGATAAAGGTTAAGTGAGACTTGTGTATGTACGACAGCAGATGGAAATCTAGATTGACACAAAGAAATGGGACTGCTGCCAGCTCTGAAATAAAACAAAAAGAAAGTAAATGTAAAAGACCATTACTAGCCGGGCAGTAGTGGCACATGCATTTAATCCCAGCACTCGGGAGGCAGAGGCAGGTGGATCTCTGTGAGTTCGAGGCCAGCCTGGTCTACAAGAGCTAGTTCCAGGAAGGCTCCAAAGCTACAGAGAAATCCTGTCTTGAAAAACCAAAAATAAAAAATAAAATGAAATGTGTTACATTCATTTATATATAAAAAAATTACTCAAGCACATGGCCACATGTAAATTAGGCAGTTATATTAATATCAGACAATGGAGGTTTCAAATAATAGTATTGGGACTAAAAAGGGTGTAATGTGTAATAATAAAGAGCTAATGTATCAAGAAGTCAAAACAACCCTAAATATGTAGAGTTTAATCACCGACCTCTAAAATATGGCAAAGCCCGACAGAGCTGAAAGAAAAAATACACAAACCCATACTTACAGCTGAAGGCTTCCCATTTTCTCTCCGTTCTTGAATTGAAAGAACAGTTTGCTGTGGGGGTGGAGGGAGACTTGGCAAGACAGATATATCAGGATTCTGCCTAAAAAAAATAATTCTTAACAAGCATTTTAAAATTAAAGTCATACAAATTATGTCTTATAACCAAAATGGAATTAAGCGAGTAGACAAGAAGCTGAATGTCCCTCCCCAAATGTCTAGAAACAACACATTCTGAATAAACAAGCTCAGAGAAAAAGTTACAAAGGAAAAATTTAAATATTTTCCATTGAGTGAAAATGTAAACATAACATCAAAATTTCTGGGATACAGTTAGAGAGGTTTTTAGAGAGGATTAGATGCTTACATTAATCCCAGCGCTTGGTAGGCAGAACAGATGAATCTCTGTGAGTCTGAGGTCAGCCTGGTCTGCAGAGTGAATTCCAGGACAGCCATAGCTATGTAGTGAGACTCTGTCTCAAAACAACAATAACAACACACACACACACACCAAAAAAAAAAAAAAAAGCAAGAAAGGCTTGCCATCAATAAAACGAAGGAAAAAAAAAAGCAAATTATAGCCAAGGCCAGCCGAAGAAAGGCATTAAGATAAAAGCAGTAGTAAATGAAATTGAAAACAGGTTGAAAAACTGAGGCTAGTCTAGGAGGCTGGCCTAGGAGAATGGTCTACGAGGCTCATCAAGGGAAAAAATGGAGTGAAGAACTAAAAAATAGTTATTGCTTTCCGATAGAATTAATCCAGAAATCAAATTAAGGCCTTCACATTATGATTTGAGCTAATATAATAGATCTTTCACGCCAAGAAAAAAAAAGCAATCTAGAAGCAACACTGTGTAGTTAAGCAATATGTATAGTTATTGGTATTTAATGACATTTAAGATACCCAGTTACATTGAGAAACTAATAATTTAAGACACAATAAAAAGATACAGAATATTGAGTATATATGCTTTATCTTTCTATACCCAATGATGAGGACATTTTCATGTTGTTTATGCTCCTGTCTTTGTTCCAGTATGAACTTTCCAAACTGAAATTAATACAGGCTTTTTGAAATGGCAGCTCCCTTCATCAGTGATGGGGCTAATTTGCTTATGCTGAAAGTCATATTCAAGCGAAGACTGATGTTTTCTTTCTGCTCCACATTCACCTAAGTATCTCCTTCTAAGGTTCAAACATCTGGATAACAAAACTGACTATACATTTTTCCTTAAAATTCCTTCTCGACTGGTTCCAGAAAGTATATTAGTGACATCACAATTTACCTAGGGTTGTTTCCTGGGCTGTTTAAAATAGCTAATGCCAGCTGAATGAAGGCATGTATGCATCTCTCCTCTCCTCTCCTCTCCTCTCCTCTCCTCTCCTCTCCTCTCCTCTCCTCTCCTCTCCTCTTCTCTCTCTCTCTCTCTCTCTCTCTCTCTCTCTCTGCCCCGACGTGGATGCGACTAGCTGCTCTAAGTTTCTGCTTTGCTTTCCCTGCTATGATGAACTGCAACCTGCCGTTGTAGCCAAATACACCATTCCTCTTAAAATAAAATACACAAAAAAAAAAAAGAAAGAAAAAGAGTTACCATCACAGCTCCAACGGAGAGTAAAAGAATAGCAAGTGCCTGTTATAAACAGCTGTGTAGCAGTGTATTTGATATTTTAGATTATATATCCTAGTGGAGTGGAATAGTCAAGCCATTCCTTCTACAACTGCTCCTTGTATAACAGTGAGTTTGAGGCCAGTCAAGAGGGAGGGGAAGGATACAATGTGTCCATTTCTTTGGACAAGAAACTTCTGGTCCCAAGTGGGGTGAGGTTGACATGGCAGAGAACAAACTGGGCTAGCTAACTGAGTTCAAATTCCCCTGAGTTTATCTTGGATCTGGACCTATTTCTCAATATCAGGTACACAAGAAGTTACAGCTATAGTGGCAGACTTAATTCTGGGGATTGCCCAACAGCAGTGTTGTAAAAATCCCCAAATCCTTCTCCCCGACCCTCCCTTTATTCTCTCATCTCTCCCCAATCAGTGCCAGGATGCAAGCAAAGCCCTTACTTAGCCTTGGACTAACCAGGACTAAGCAAGTCGGACTCCTTGTCTAACCAGTAGCCTCTCTAAGCCCCAGTCCTGGCCCCCACTCTAAGGTTGTAAATTCAAACAACAGCAAAAGGTTAGATCTGAATTTGTAAGTCCCTAGCCTTGTCCCTAGAGGAGTCTTCCCAGACGACTCCACTGCAGGCTCTACACCTTGCTTTCAACTTGACTTTGAGCTTTAGAAGCTTCAGGATGGCAGAGGTGGAGTCGTTTTCCTCTGAAGTTCACATAAAGAACTTGGCAAAGAACGTGGTAGTGAGTGAGAGACTGATTATACATCAGGGGATAAATGGCATCAGCTGGTCTAAGTCCCGTGAGATTTAAAACGGCGTGGTCCCAGTCCACGGAAAATACATGATTGCTGAAGTAGGAGTGGACAATGACATGGATAAGATGCATCCTTCATCCTTAAATAATTCAATGAATGTTTGCTGATGTCCACCTTCTGCTGGATCTTGTGCTGGGCCCAGGATTTCGGCTGTTGTACTTCTTTTGGGCCCTCTTTACTTCTGCAGCTGAATGACTTTTCCCCGAAGATGACAGACCTCTGGGTAGGGTCCCCAGCACACCAGTAGAACATTTGTTTGTTTATTTATTTAGTAGTGCTGGGAGTGGATCTCAGGGCAGGCTAAACACATCCTGTCACCAGCTTCCTGGGACAAGATATGACAGAGCAAGTCCATGTTCCACTATAGTCTCCTAGCCTGCACAGTTCAGGGAGTTGTTCTCACAGGGTGCCCAGCAAAATCAGCAGGAGCAATTCCTGGGAAGTTGTTAGAACACACTAAGGATTACCAACTCAGAGCCACACAACCAAAAACTCTAGGAGTGGGCCCAGCCACTTGGTGGGTTGTGCTGCATATGTGGGGGCAGGTGAGTATTGTGTGTGTGTTGCGGGGAGGCCAGAAGTTGCTATCAGAAGAACCACTCTCCACCTTATTTTGGCTGTTGCTGTTATTTGACAAGGTCTCTCACTGAAAACCCAAGCTTAATGACGTGTTTGATTTGCATGGAGTCCACTGATTTGACCCAGCTGGCTGACCAGAGAGCTCCAGCAGGCCTCTTGTCTCTGTTTCCCCATGTTGAGATTACAAACACCCCCCCTCCCCATTCCTGACTTTTTGTGTAGATGCTGAGTCTTTGGGCTTGCATGACAAGTACTTTATCAACAGAAGCATCTCCCCAGCCCAATTTAAGGATGATTGTAATGTACCCTAAAAGTGGTACCCTACAGTACCACTGTACTGGTAAACAGTACAGTGTGGCAGTAATTATGGGAACACAGAGACTGGCTCAAGTTGGCCCTCCTCCACAACGTATCAGTTTCCCAGGCCACCCCTCTCTACCTTTTACTGGCATCTCTAACTTCCTCCATGTGTTTACGCCATCCATGCGCAGAGGTGCTTCCCTGGGTTGCGGGTTTGCGTTGCGTTGCCAGCAGGGCGGGTCTTGACCACTTCTCTGCAACTCTGGGCAGCCCAAAACTTAATCTACTGAGGAGGCTTTGTTTGGGGAACAAGTCCTGAGGCTGTTGTGGATGATGGAGTTCAGTTTCCTCCTGCGGTTGTTGTGAGGGTATCCTCTCTTTCCAGTCACTGTGTTTTCCTTTGTGAATAGTGGTCCTCTCCCGGGTTGAGGGACGCGTTTCTGACATTTCTGGTCTCCTTTGGTGTGAGCGGCTTCCCTGGGCATTTTCCCCTTTTCTATGCCTGTCACATTTGATAGAACCCTTTGAACACATTGCTGCATCTACAGGCAGGAAGCCCTGTTCCGTTCATTCTTCAACTATGATCTTTCTGTGGGGGTCACTGTCAAGAGCTGTGCACCAGGTCCTGTGTTAGACCCTGTGTTTGTAATGTCACGCCTTACTTCAGCCCCTCAGGGGGCTGTCCTTACTTCCAGTGAACGGAACTGAGGAAAACTGAGGCGCGAACAGCAACATGAACATAGGGCAAGGGCAGGGTTTTGTTTGTTTTTTTTTTTTTGCAGGGGGAAACCCTGCTGAAGGCCTGGGTGTGTATAAATTGGAAGTATTTTGATTGGAGAATACTCAGAGCTACCATAAAAATAATCGGATGGCCCGTCCTGAGTTCCTACTTGGTACTGTGGGGCTTTAGAATCACACCTGCCTTGTGGTGTAGGCACACAGGGCTCACCATCTGCCTTCACCATGTCCCTGGTCCATGTTTTCAAATAGTGCTTCCCAGATCCCTTGAAGGCACAGGCAAGAGAGTTAAACATTTATTGTGGGGGGTGACCAAATAGAACTCTGGGGTCACCCTTTCTAAGCTAGACCATCCCTGTTACTCATGTGACCTCTTGGGCTTCTGAATATAGCTGCACTTGAAGCAAGTGTTTCAGTGGTAAAGAGCTGGGGCAGCCAGGCACAAAGGGACATCCCGGCACTTGAGAGGCCAAAGTAGAAATATCAGCGTGGGTTTGAGACCAGCCTGAGCTACACTGTGAGACCCTATCTTAAAAATACAAAATAAATCAGGTAGAATGGTTGATGCCTGTGATCTCAGAACAAAGGAGGGTGCGGCAGAAGGATTACTGGGAACCATGGGCAGTCTGGGTACAGAGAGGCAAGAGTAACAGGAGAGCAGGAACAAGCTACATATCTGCAGCTTCCTTAGGATCTGAGCTTACTGGAAGGTCTCAGACAAGGTGAGTCAGCACGGCAGATGAAAAGTGCGTGCGCTGTGACTTCTCTGTAATGTGTGTAAGTCTTCCACCCCATGCACCGTGACTTCTCTGTACCGTGTGTGTGTAAGTCTTCCACCCCCTTGGCTGTGGGGAAAAGGCCTTGGGCGAGTTGAGTAAGACTGTTGCAGACAGAATGATGCAAGGGGGCTCTCTGTACACATTGCAACAGAGTATTCTAAAAAGGGGCCTGGAGCTACTTTGATGCTGTTTCCCGAGGGGAATCAGCTCCGGGCTACTTACTCTGCTGTCAGACAGACCTGCGGCACAAGGGGGGGGGGGCACAGACCACTGCTGAGCTTGCTAAGGGAATGTGTGCTCTTGGCTTGGGTTTGAAAGCCAGAGCCTCCTTCATGTAGCCCCTTCCCTTCTTCTGCCCTCTACACGTTACTGTGTCTTAGAGATTCCCAGCCTTGTCATACCTCAAAACACCCTTCTTGGACCATATACTACTTCATTTTGTCTGTGTCACCATTATTCATTCCTCTATCCTCCCCCCAGTCCTACCACCAACATCACCCAAGTCCCTTTGTGCAAAGATCACCAGTACCTCTGCCTCATGGAAGGCTCTCCATGGGAGAAGATAAATATGTAGGCATTGGATGTTATAGGTCTCATGAAGGGCACAGGAGGGGACTAGGGCCACGTGCGGCACACCTACCCTTTTCTCTCAGCACGAATCTCCACTTTGTTCTATTCTGCACTATCCCAGGTGCTCGGCATTATGGGGAACCTTGTTAGCCAACCATCTTTAAGAGGTGGGTCTTAGTTAAGGTGTGGCTTCACTGGGACCTAGGGTAAAAGGTGTGCAACTCCAGGTGCTCACTCTCTCTGTCTCTCTCTCTCTCTCTCTCTCTCTCTCTCTCTGCACCTTTTCCCATGGGACGTTGCTGTGCTGGGATTTCTTGTTTCCTGTTTCGTGAGTTTTCCCCTTATAATAAATAAAATACAATTGTTTTATCCTTAGCTAGCCTGGTTATTTCAACATAGCATGCTGACTCCAAGGGGCTAGCATCACTCTCTGGGTAGAAAGAAGCCCTGACATTAGCCTTGGAGGAGGAAGGGAAGGGCAAAGAATAATCCTGCCAGGTTACCATAGGTCATCTTTGCCCCCAGCTCCTATTGGGCAGCCTTCTCCCCTCAGCTCCCACTCTGTAGGGCTTTCTCCTTTTGGTGTGTCTGTCCATGGGCCTTAAATGTTAATAGCTTTGGAGAAAACCTCCCATATCCATGCCCACTTCTTTGAAAACAGTCTTTGTATTAAACTTCCCTCAAATTACCCAATTTGAGTAGGCCGTTCCCTGCAGGGAATCTAATTTGAGGCAGAGGTGATCAGGAAGGATGCCATAAAGGTGATGGTTAAAGGTGTTCTTGTTAGTGATCTTCCAAAGCATAGAAATGAGCATGCATCACCTCTGCTAAAAACCCTCCACGGCTCCTCATTGCTCTGAAGACAAAGTCCACATTCTATAACCTGGGAATGGATACCGTGCTCTCTCTGGCCCCTAATGACCAAGTGGCATGTAGGGATGTCTACTAGAAGGACAGTGAAGGGCTTAGAAATGGGAGGAAGGAAACCCAGGAGGGTGCAGCCCTGCCACATAGCAGCTCCAGCTGGCAAATTCCTGCCTAGAGAAGGACATGGGTGAGTTCTGAGCCAGTGAGCCATGCCAGGCTGCCTTCTCCTTGCCCAAACCTCTGCCCTCCTTCTCTCTGCAAGCGAGGTGAGCCCGTCCTGAGTTGAACCTCAAAAGGCCTAGCCATGGGTGTGAGACTGACTTAAATCCAACCCAGTCCCTGACATCCATCATCTCCCTGAGATTTATTCAGTCTTTTTTAACTACAAAATAGAAATAACCAACCTCACAGGTTGTGGGAGATGCTTAAAGGGAGTGATGGATGATGAAGCCTTTCACCCAAGAGTTCTGTGTTCAAGGTGGGTCCTCTTCCAGGTAGCTGGGCCGGGTGAGCAGGGAAAACATGTGGGTTGTAGGCTAGAGAGGCTGGGGTGTGAATTCCAGTTTTCCGTTGTCTGAAATGCTAGGAACCAGAAGCATTTCTGATCTTTGATTAGGGAGGTTCTGCCTGCATACATTTACTGGACAGCACTGGGCATTCTCTTTACCTTTCTGCCCCTCAGTCACAGAGCTGAGTGCTAATCACTTGCAGCGGTTGTGAGAATAGACAGGATCCCATCGGCTGGGGCCCTACCACAGAATAGGGTGCTTAGCAAATGCTTTCTTTCTCTCTGTGCCTGCAGGGCAGGCATCCTCCCTGCTCCATAAATCCCACTTATTCCCCTCTTCTGTGTGATCGAGGGAGTAAGGTTTCCAAATCCAGTCTGTACACAGATCCACAGAAACACAAGGGCGTGTACACAGTGCCCAATGGCAACCTGCCAGGCAGTGGTGGCACACGCCTTTAATCCCAGCACTTGGGAGGCAGAGGCAGGTGGATTTCTGTGAGTTCCAGGACAGCCAGGGCTGTTACGCAGAGAAAAGCTGCCTGAGCGTGGCAGGAGGAGGAACCAACCTAACAGCAACCTGACACTAGTGACTGGATGGAGCATTCAGACTGCACACTTAGTAAAGCCCTTCTTGGATGTGTGACTTGACCTGTGTCTGGTTGTTCAAAGTGTTCATGAGCCAGGAAGTGTGACAAAGAAGGAGACACGGGTCTAGAACCCATCTCATGGCTGACCTGTTTGCCCTTGTGAAGAGCAGGCAGGCGATCACAAAATTCTAGGGGTGTTTAGATGTGTGGACAGGAAACCAAAGCCAATAAACACTGTGAACCCCAACACCCACCATCCTACAGAGGAAAAAAATCCAAGCCGATGTTCTCTCAATGTTTAATGTGTACGGATGTTTGCCTTCATGTATGTCTATGCACCACGTACATGCCTGGTAACTACTGATTGCCTGGGACTGGAGTTATGAGCAATCGTGAGCTGTCATACAGATGCGGGGAATTTAACCTGTGTCCTCTGGAGGATCAGCTGATACTCTTACCTGCCGAGCCATCTCTCCAGACTCACAATGTCTCCTTTTAATGTTCTAACAGTGGGTGTGATTTTTTCATCCAAATCCAATCTGAACCAGAGCACATAAGCAGAGGGCATAGGCATAGAAACTGGATAAGGGGATTCTTAGACTTCCTCTGTAGCCCTTGGTACATGTTCCCACAAATGAAGGGTCTAAACTAGGGATTAGATTTATTTTCTTTCTTTCTTTTTTTGGTTTTTCGAGACAGGGTTTCTCTGTAGCTCTTGGAGCCTGTCCTGGAACTAGCTCTTGTAGGCCAGGCTGGCCTCGAACTCACAGAGATCCGCCTGCCTCTGCCTCCCGAGTGCTGAGATTAAAGGCGTGAGCCACCACCGCCCGCCTTGTGTAGTCAATTTTTGAGCTTCGCTTCCTACCTTCTTATTTTTGCCAGCTATATTCTTTCTCTAGCCACACCAGGGTCCCACTCCCAGTTCTCTGCTCAGGCCGGAACCTCTGAACAGCTGCCCTTCCTCTCTGATCAAAAGAACCAGACTCACCTCACCTCCAGCAGCAATATTGCCTTCTCTCATTTACCGCCTCCTGACTAATCCACTGCTCACTGAGCCTCTTGGCTAAGTCAGGCCCACAACGGGCACAGACCAAGGGCTCCTGAGCTTGGGCAGATTCCAAGCTCGGTGGAGACAGCCAGCAGCAGCCAGGAGGGAAGGGCTGACCTTGGCCTGGCCTTCGCTTTTCCCCGCACCACAGCCTCTGGCCATCCTCTGACCACTAGTCTCAGCTCTTTGTTCAGTCTCCACAAAGGCAGGGACTAGGTCTGATTCTGTGTGTTCCAATCAGTACCTGGCCCAGGGAGGGTGCACAGAAAAATGCTGAAGTCCACGAACTTGGGATCTGAATGTTTCCAATGGGCCTTGTTTACCTAAAGTCTTGCCATTTGTTATTAAGATAATGATATCTTACTTGTGTTGGATAATGGCAACACCCTTCCCATATTATTTTAGTTGATCCCTAAGTACGTAAGTATATCAGTAAGATGGGAAAATGCCACCTCTTTCTTTCTGTCTTCCTCCTTCCTTCCCTCCTATTTCTTTTTTGAGACAGGGTCTTCTGTAGCTCAGGCTAACTTCCAACTCCTTTAACTCCTGGAGGAAGCTCCCTCCCCACCTGCAAAGTGCTTGAATTATAACAGGTGTGCACAACCATGCCTGGCTTCCCACCTCCACTCTGTGGTGAACAAACTAGTGACTTACCCAAGAACTCTTGCCGATAGAGGACAGATCACACCTCGGGCCTATAGCCAGCTTAATCTCTGCCAATTAGACAACATTAAAGGTGAGTGAGCAAGCCATTGTCTCATTATAAGGTCTCCTCCACAGAAAACACTCTAGAGCAGGGATATGCTCTAGACCTGGGGTCTTCCATGCCAACACGAGACGGTGTGTGTTGCTAGGCTCTGAACCTAGAGGCTCATGTGTGCTAGACAACCAGGAGGAAGGAGGCTTGCCTCCAATAACCCACTGGCACTCTAGCCCCCGTATAGCTGAAGTCTTCTTTGTTTCCCAAATACATTCCTGCCCTCTCTCCTCACAGCTGTCACATAGCATACATTGATCTCGAGTCTCCCGAGGACATGCTAGCCTACTAGCCTTCCCATTCCCTAACAGGACCCAGCTCTACTGCAGAGAAATCCTCACACAAGGATCCTTCTGCCCTGGGGTATTTTCCTTCTGCTTCTGGTAGACTCAGGCCTCAGGGTTTGGTAGTATTGTCTCAATGAGATTCCTACCCCACCCACCCACCCACCAAGTCTTTGAAGGCGTTAAACAAAGGCAAGTGATTTGGGGTTCACTAAGGACATTTGCCATGGGCCCAGGGACTGAGACTCCTAGCCTGCTTCGCACTCCAGTTGGAACTCACCTTTCTGCCTGGCAGTGGTGCACGCCTTTAATCCCAGCACTTGGGAGTCAGAGGCAGGTGGATCTCTGTGAGTTCGAGGCCAGCCCTCAAACAGCTACAAGAGCTAGTTCCAGGGCAGGCTCCAAAACTACAGAGAAACCCCTGTTTCAAAAAGAAAGAAAGAAAAAGAACCCCCCCCAAAAAAACAAACAAACAAATCTTCACCTTTCTTTTCCACTCCCCCACCAAAAGGCCCTGTGCCCCAGGCCTTAGGTATGCAAGCCAATGCTGAGCCACACCCCACCCAACCCTCCTATGCTTTTATTTCTGTGTGCCCTCTTGTCTATTTCTCACACTCTGTAAGAGGGCTCCTAGAATTCATCTCACTGTGGTCATTTTCTTTATTAAGGTTCTCTCCCAAGAACCCATTCCCACCTCAATGTCTGGAGAGACGGGACTCTCAAGAACCAAGCTCCAGCCCCTATTACCACATTACCATGTTACTGCAGCCTTATCCTATGCAGTTGTCTTGAGTTCTCCTGACACGCTGACTGTTCAGACACTACACCCTCCTTCTGCAAAACTCCCACTCAGTTGTGGGCGGTGGAAAGAGTTCCTAACCTTAAGCGCCAGTAGCTAGCCAACTGCTTTTCATCCCTCACCCCCTTAGTTCTCAAAGCATCTGTTTGTTCCCATTTTACAGACAGGAAAACTGAAGTGAAAACCGAGTATGGTGGCGCATGCCTTTAATCCAAGCATCCTGCCTTTCGTCCAAGCGTTCCAGAAGCAGAGGCAGGTGGATCTTTTGCGTTCAAGGCCAGCCTGTCCTCCAGGACAGCCAAGGCTTCGTAGAGAAACCCTGCCTCAAAAAAAGTAAAAAACAAAACAAACAAACCAACAAGAAGTAAACAAAAACCCCTGAAGTTGAGGAAAAGCGGACTGGGACTGGATTTGAAGTGCATCGCCATGTTCCACAGTATTGCCTCTGTGCCTGGTGTTTTGAGACAGGGTCTCACTTTGTAGCCCAGGCTGACTTCAAACTCTTGATCTCTCACGATCCTCCTGTCTCAACACGTCCCCCTACCCCCACCAACTGCTAGACTTACAAGCGGCAGACTCCACCGCTCCAGGTTCTTCCTGATAAAAGGAAAGCAGGGCGCTTGGGGAGTGATTTGTGACGCCCAGCTGTAACCGAACAAATCCCAACACTACTGACCACAGGAGAAGCCTGCCTAACTGCAACCAAAGGCAAGCGTAGCCAAGGAAGAACACAGGCACAGGCACGCTGGCGGTCGTACCGCACGTGCTCAACTTCCCGGCCCACGTTCCAGCTGCTGGACGGTACCAATGTCTTCAAGGGAGGAAGAAGGAGGAAGACAAGGTGGTCTCTGGAGCAACCAGGCGTGCTTTTATGCATCTGAACTCTTGTTCCCTCTGCCTTACTTGCTAAACTCTGTTCCACACCGGCCAGGCCATGGCGCTTTCCCGGGCTTTGCACATAGCCTAGCCGCGGAGACTCACCCCCCTGCCAGAACATGGTACGGTCCGGGGTGGAGCCGTAAACCACGCCTTCTGACGTCACGACCCGCCCCGTTGTGAGGTTATAAAGTGCGCGCGCGGCGCTGAGCGCCGTGGCCGCGCTTCGCTGGCTTCTAGGTTTAACTGAGGTGGCAGCGGCTGTCCGCCTCGGCTCTCGTGCCGTCGCCGCCACGGCCTGGGCGCTGCTCCCCGGCTCCCCGAGCTCAGCGCGAAGCCCTGGCCCCGGCGGCCGGGGCATGGGCCAGGGGCGCGGCGTGAGGCGGCTTTCTGCACGGCCGTGACGTGCACCGACTTCAGCATGAAGACCCTCATCGCCGCCTACTCCGGAGTCCTGCGGGGTGAGCGTCGGGCCGAAGCTGCCCGCAGCGAGAACAAGAATGGAGGATCTGCCCTGTCACGCGAGGGGTCTGGGCGATGGGGTGAGTGTCAGTCACCCTGGGAGCTTTCCACAGCAAAGACGACTTTCAGGAAGGGACTCTGGCTAGCAATGCTGCCCTGTACTGGACGGGTTAGCCACTTCAGGTTGGCGTCCCAGACAACTACTTCCAGTTTTTACAAAGGTCTCACCTAGTAGCCCAGAATGGCTTCCAAGTCGGAATCCTTCTGCCTCAGCATCCCGAGGGCTGGGACTGCAGGTGTGTGTTACCACAACTGGCTTCTCGTTAGGGGAACCCAACTCTGCATCCTGTCATTTCTGCCTGGGATGAGGGTTACCGGTTTGAGCCAGGCGGCCTGGTATTCTAGTCAAACCTGGGTTCATTCTCCATCCTGGTGGCTCACCAATATTGCAACATGTGTTACATCACTTCCCATCCCCCAGCTGATGAGGGCGACACCACCCACTCTCCCCTGTTATTAGTGATATTTTACTCTTCAGCCCCCAGTTATTCTTCCTTCTCACAAGGTGGAACAGGATTTGGCTGGGAGAAACTGGATGGGGCAGGGTGTAAGGGTTTTGCAATCCCCTGAAACAGCCACTGGATGGAGAACATGCCTGCCTGGAACAGGTGTGCCCCAACTGTCCTCTGTCCCGGCTTATGTGTGGCAACCCAGACTGTGGCACCCACTCAACAGCAGCAGCCCTGAGTCTGACATATTTAGAAGTGGGGTGGGAGACCCTGTTTTTTTTGTTTTTTTTTGAGACAGCATTTCTCTGTGTGTACCTCTGGCTGTCCTGGAGCTTACTTTGTAGACTAGGCTGGCCTCGAACTCAGATATCTACCGGTTTGGTTTTCCTTCTTGAAGGTCTGCCTTCAAGGGAGAACTGAGGCTTTCAGTGAACCGGGGGCAGAATTAAGATTCACACCACAGCTTTCCCCATACAAGGCAAAGCATACCACACTCCCTAGCTGTACTTGGAGAAACTAAGGAGGAAGAAATGCTACTCAAGGTTTCCTTAGCAGGGCAGTGGTGGGGCACCCCGAAGACAGAGGCAAGTCAGAGCTATTGAGTTGGAGGCCAGCCTGGTGTACAGGGCTAGTTCCAGTTCATGGGAAACTGGAAATTGAAAAGTACAAGTGCTCAGAAAGAAAAAAGGTAAACCAGTCATCTGGTGGTTGTTTCTATTAGTCCATAGTCAAGACCATGCTATAGATAACAGTTCTAAATCCAGTTTTGCCTTAACAATAAATCATGAGTATCTCTTGCCATTTGTCAAAATCGTTTCTTAAATGCTGGTGGTTGCAAGGTAACCCATGCTGGAACTCCATCACGGTTTATCCAGTGACACTAACATTAGTCCCTTTGACCATCCGCCCCTGTGGTTATCCGCCACAGCCGAAATGGTCCCATCCCAGGGGCAAGCATTTGTGCTGCCCCATGAAACAGTGTATAGCATCTTCTCTCAGAATCCTTCTTAACGGGGAAGAGAGTGACTTGCTCACATGCATGCTTTTAAGCGTTTTCATTGCAGGGTCATGGGACTGCCGTCCGTGGTGGTCCCTGTGGAGATATCCTTCCTGGTCTCTCCTCTGTCTTCCAGGAGCAGGAAGCCTAGTAACTATGTTTTTCACAGTTTTTTTTTTTTTTAACTCAGGGAGGTTTGTACTCCCCACCGGATGATTTTTGAGCAGGTCTTTAGTATCCTAGCCGAGAGTTTCCCCATGTTGTTGTCCAACCTTGAAAATACAATGGAAAAAATGTGGGTGTAATTGCCTCATAGACTGTAACAAAGACCAATATGAAATGCAAGCTAGTCAGTTTAGCTCTCCGGGATCTTTGGCGAAAGACTAGGTGGGGTAGGGGAGGATGCCCAAGCAAATTTTGTTATCTTGACATCTCTGAGAGGCCTCTCTACTCTTTGGTCCTTGAAGACACTCCCTAGTGGCCTAGTTTGCCTCAGACGATCAGTTCCCACTGAACACCCTGTTAGTGGCAGTCTTGAAGGAAGAAGGGCATGGATTCTGTGAAGGGAAGTTCCATGATGGGTGAGTGACTACACAGATAACTTGGCATCTGTTGTTTGGTTGAAGCTTGGGTGGTATGCCTTTGTTGCAACAGAGGAAGTTTTTGGTACTTTTTTTCCCCCTTTGGTTTTTCAAGACAGGGTGTCTCTGTGCATTGCTGGTTGACCTGAAACTCACTCTGTAGACCAGCCTGGCCTGGACTCAGAGGCTCCTCTGCTTGTCTCCTGAGTGCTGGGATTATAGGCATGCACCACTACTCCTGGTTTGTGGTATTTTCTAATCTCTGAAAGACTGGCTTGGACTGTGATTTGGAAGCCTTAGTTAAATCCGTGTACGTCCCCGCTTTGCTTGCCCTTGGATGGGGAGCTTTTTGCGGTAGAGTCCTTGAATGCTTGTGGCTATTCTTAGGGTTCTGTCCAGGACCCAGCATGAGGTAGTGCAGTGTAGTTCTGAGCTGGTCCATTGTGTGGCCCCCAAAGCCTAGAACAGAGGTGGAGTCACAGTCCGGGTTTTGATAGAAGAATCCCAACACCTGTTGATGACTTCGTAGCCTGGATGGTGGAGATGGAGTTCCCATCTCTGGGAATATGCTAGGTGGAGTCAGGTTGTTGGGGGTAACTCTGGAACTGAGGGTTGGCAATCGTCTAACAAAGTCCTGTGACCTCTCTCCTGTTCCTGTTCCCTCAGTTCTGCGTGGCTGTCCCCCCA
Organism: Alexandromys fortis; assembly: GCF_014885135.2. Taxonomy (NCBI): domain Eukaryota; kingdom Metazoa; phylum Chordata; class Mammalia; order Rodentia; family Cricetidae; genus Alexandromys; species Alexandromys fortis. Next base: position 7,607,038 of record NW_026067967.1, on the reverse strand, counting down.
GCTACGGAGACCACTTTTTTGAGTTAGCTCTGTGCCAAAGGCTCGTCTAAGTGTGGAAAGGAGAGCCAAGTGTGATGCTTTATTAGCAGGTGACTCAGTGGCAAGTGTGGAAACTCTGCCCCACCTCCACCCTCCCGCTCCTGAATTCAGCGTGTACTTGAGTTAAAACCCATTGCTGGATCTGGCCCAACTGCCACAGCACAGACAAGAAACCCAGGTTCCCAGAAGAACTCGCTAGAACCTGGCTCTGTCACCATGGGTGCCTATCAGCCTCCTTATGCCAGAGGTGTGGGGACAGCAACACTGAGCGCTAACCAGCATGTGTGTGTGCCTTGCAGTTGCCAAATGAGTGCCGATTGCTTCTTAACTCCATGCCGGGCATGGTGTCTCCTCCCCAAGCTTTCGAGGGAACTCCCCTAAACTTGGTGGATAGGGTTGCCAATAGCCCACATAACTTTATCTGACTAAATGAACTGCCCTCCTCCCCGCCCCCTGGACTTCAGACCTCCGATTTATGAGGCTGCCGGGAAACCCACCACCTGATAACCTCCTGGTCACCATGCCATGTGCTGGTGGTCTTTCTGGTCCACCACTGAGTTCTCTCTTGGGGTCTCTGCACTTGCTCTCCCTTGGCAGATCTCCCAGGTTGTCACCCCATCCTCTAGTCCCAGATCTTTTCCTTCTGTAGACCTTATCATTACCTAGTTGTGATGCACTTACTGTTTGAGTTACTGTCAGCCCCCGGGAGCAGGGGCCTCGTTTGTCTTCCTGCGCCTTGTGTTGCCAGTGCCCAGCACCGTGCCGTTGGGCAGTAGGAGCCCTGTAGATATCTGCTGAGTGAGTGAATCATTAGTGGGACTTGCCAGGTCCTCTTGGCAGGAAGCCTTGTCTTTAGCTTCAGTGAATTCCTTAGCTTTCCCCAGGTCTCTATGCCCGTATGTGTTAAGTGTCCTCGAGACCCTGTCTGATTACGAGCTTGGCTTGGGGGCTAAGTGCCAAGTGGGCGGAACCAGGTGAACCATGATCCCCCACGTGGTTCCAGACTATCGAAGGCCAAAGCCAGGATTCCTGCCCTGTCTTTTTTTTTTTTTCCCTCTGAGAGGGTTCATGGCCACTGGAGACTTTATTTTCCTATTTTGAAATAGATTCAAAGCCAGGTGTAGTGGTGCACGCCTTTAATCCCAGCACTTAGGCAGAGGCAGGTGGATCTCCAAGTTCCAGGTTAACCAAGGCTATACACAGAAAAACCATCTCCAGCAAACAAAAGCAACAAGAAAGATTCAGACATCTCAAAATTAGCACCTGAGGGTTTGAGTTAAGGTGAATGGGATGTGTTTGGTATCTGATTTGTGAGTGAGCCCCCTTTTTAATCTGTAAGTCATACAGGAAGTCTTAACCATAGACAGAGGACCTTAGTGGTCATGTTATAGTCAGAGTTGTAACTCCAGGATGTTGGGAACCTGGTACCCTAAGTGACCTACTTCCTTGGCCTCATCATCAAAGATTCTACCTTACTTCCTGAAAATGGAGTAGCTGAAGACTTGTTCCTGGAGTGGGTTCCCCTCGGGAGTGGCTCAGATCGAGTAGCTGAGCTCCTTTTGTGTGTCGGCCAGCAGGCCTGACTTTAAGGAAGCGAGGCCAGAGGGGTATGCACACATTGAGATGGTATGACCAGGAGGAGAGGAGGAACTGGGCCTGGAGGATGAGGGAACTAAGTCGCCTTGGCATGAGGGAAGGCTTCTTAGCAGAGGAGGGGATGATCAGCCTGACTTGTGAAGGGCGAAATGACATCAGCAAGGCAGATAAGAAGTAGGACCGGTGAGATGGCCCAGGGGGTAAATGTATTGCCTTGACACCTAATCACCTCACCAGTTCAATGCCTTTCACCCATTATGGAAGGTAAGGACTCCCAAAAGTTGTCCTTGGACCCCCCCCCCCTTACATGCGCACAATAATTTTTAAAAAGATATCCTAGACATAAGGAATAATGTAAAGAGACACAAGTTTAGGTAGAAAAATACAGCGACTGAAGGTCTTTGAGGGGCCAGCCTGGGCTGCAGTCCCAGCATAATCCTCAGCAAAGACAAATGAGACAGAGGATGTTGTGTCCTGACCTGTGGGATTAATCTGCATCTGCCTTAGAAGACTTAGGGGTCCCAGGAGAGGAGCCTGGGATAGGCAGATATTCATGAGCTAGTGTCAGCTCCTTGGGGGATTTGGGACTGGAAGGCAGACCTAGGTACATGTAGTCCTTATTCTACCACTGAAGGTCTGTGTAGCCACACTCACAAGCCACTGTCTCTTGCTGATTCGGAGTCCCTTCGTGTGTGAAATGGACAGGGTTGTGGCATAAGTATTTCCCCCATCATGGTGCTGAGCCTGGCCACCCGTGTGCCAACCCCAGGGGCAGGAAGCATTGGGGTCTGTTCTCATTAGCAGATAGTCATTCCAAGCCAGCGCAGGAACCTTGTTCTGCTGCGTTGCTTCCCACCCTGCCTTCTCAGTGCAGGGAGGATGGCTTGCTTGGTGGGTCCCTTTGGTTCCTTCCAGGCCACCTGGAGAGTGTTGCCAGGCCTGGCCTGCTCTTTTCCCTCATTCTTACCAGAAATGGGGCTTGCATCCTTGTTGGGGTCCAGGTAAGTGCCCCAGAGGAACTTATGGATCACCATAAGGGCCTGTTCTGGGGACTCCTTGGTGACGCTATGCAAGCTGGTGGTGTTGCCATGGCAGCCCCTCCTACTCCAGTATTCCTGAATGTGCTAGGTCTGAAAGTGGGGGGTGGAGAAAGCGGGCCACTGGGGTCTTCAAGCACTCATGTCCTGGTCCTGGTTAGGAGCTGGGATCCTGGCATCCTAAAAGACCTACCCTTTTGTCTTTCCCTCCCAAGACTCTAATGAAAGCTAAATGTGTTAATCCCTGAACCCTTGGGATAACCCTTATAGGCGCCAATGTTCCCATTAGAAGGATCATTTGTAGATTAAGAAGCCATTAGTGAATTCTAGTAGAGTACAGAAGGTCTAAATTGGCAAGACCTCAGCCCTCATCTGCTGTATCCTTACCCCTTAATTTAGGGGTATCAGAGACCTTAAGAGTGGGAAAGGCCCCAGAAAATCTACAGAGACTTGGGATGCTGGACTCCTGTTTATGAAATGCAGGACTTGGTGGCAAGGCCAGGTACTTTCGCAAGTACAGCATGGCTGGGTTTGCATCTGTAGTGGTTTGTCCTCCCTTTCTGGCCGGATGTCGCTGTAGGCGTTATATTAGGACATATAATTCCCATAAGAGCCCTCTAAAGGAGACTTCATGTTTCTGGGAAAGAACTCACCAGGGTGCTGGGACCAGGTACATGACTGACCACTGCCCTGTCTAAAGTTGGAAGGGTGGGTTATTGGCTGGCTCTTCCTGGTGTTGCGGGTGGGGGGCCAGCATTTCATGGCCTCCCAGTCCTTCTGCCTTCCTTTCTCTTCTTACATATTCAGTCTCTGTTGCAGTTTGGCAAGATGTTTGCACCTAAATCTTCCAACTTATGTTCCCTTTCCCTTAGTAGATGCTGTTTGTAGGGCCCCTACCTTCCTCTTGGGCCCATCCCTCATCTGATATCCCGTTCCCAGGAGAGGCTGGGGGGCATCCCTCTATTCCTGGACCATTCAGGCCTTCTGTGTCCAATTCATGGCCTTGTGTCCCCTGTTTAGTCTGGGGTGAGTGCTCCAAGAACTACTAGCCTCTGGCAGATGCCTGAGAAGCAGAAGGGAGGTAGAGACTGGAAGGTTCCCCCTTGGTTTGGGGTACTTTGGAAGTATGTTTCTCTCCAGAACCACCTGTCTTGTCCCTGGCTTTAGCCCACCCTTGCACTTAGAGGAGACCTTTCCTGGTTCCCTATGATGCTCCCTTTGACCCATTCGCCCAGGTCAGCTGATTTCTATTGTCCATACCCTTTTCATTCATCACGGTGCCTTCAAGCATGCAGGCATAGATTAGGCACCTGCTCTTTGTATGGCTCCGTTCTGGGCCTAGGAACCCAGACTGAGGCATAGTTCCCGCAAATAAATACAGACCTCCCATAATGAAATGGGATATGGATGGAGAAGTGAGAGATCGCCTGTCGGGCATGGCCACTCTGTCCTGAACTGGGCACAGGAACTCTTCCCAGGAGGAAGGTGGACAGGCTAGTGGCTGACAGGGTTCCTCTGTGTGTGCTAAACACCTGACCAGACTCAGAATGAGAGAACCATTCTTGGCGGCACTGCAGGCTGGGCCAGGAGAGGCCCTGTGAGGTTTGGATTGACAGCCCAGCCCTGGAGACAGCAGGCATGGCCTTCCAGGGTTGTCCGTTCCACCATGTCTGGCCCTGTCACCGTCGCACGTGTGGACGCTGGCTGAAAGTACCTGCCTGAGGTGGCCCAGAAGACAGCTAGCTCACCTCTGGCCTCAAAGAAGCGCATCACTTGGCGCTCGGCTGGGTGTCTTGACCGTCAGCTCCTCATAACCATGCAGCTGTGCCCAGTCCTTTGGAGTGACTTGAGGGTAACTTCCTCACTCTGCAAACCAAGGCAAAGTTTCCGTCCAGATGACCCAGATGTGGCATCCTTGGGTTCTGGGAATGTGGGCAGGATGCTATCCTGCTGGAGAGCCCCAGGGGCCCTTCATGCCTCTGCTCTCTGACTCTTTCCAGATCTAATAGCTGGGCCAGTTCTGACTGGGTTTTCCCCACAGGGACCTAACACTAACGAGGACACTGGGTCCCAAGCAGGGTGACAATTTGCAAGAAGCATTAGTCCCAGGGTTTGTGTTGCTTTAAGACAGCGGGAGGACACGGAGGCTTGCTTGATAATTACCTGCCACTCAGGCAGATCCTCGCTTTTTATGGGGCTCTCGCCTAAACATTATCTCAGTTCCCTCAGCATCTGGAGAGGTAGGAATTAGCCCCATTGTACAGGTGAGGAAACTGAGGCTTACACAGGCAATGACTCATCTGAGCCACACTTCCTGTGTGTTAGAGGTGAGTTCTCCTGGCTCCTGTTCTTTGGACTCCTCCTGGGTGCAGCCCCTCCACAGATGATGTTGTGGAGGTGGTGGAGAAGCCACATAGGCCGCACAGAGGCTTCCCACCTGCTTTGTGGGCCACGTGATTCCCACTGTGTGCTTGCCCCTCCTGTCTACAGGATGGGGACTCTCTGCCCCTGGCTCTGACTCACTGCCCCAATTCTTCTCCTTTATAGCTCTGGTCTCCACCTGATAATCACCATTCTCTCTCTCAGCAGAATCTGAGCTTCCAGACTGGTGGTGGTGGGGGGGCATGACTTCCTGCATTAGCTCCCGACTCCTGCCCCCACCAACACCTTCCCTTCCTGGCAGCACCTTCTAAGTGCTTGTGCTTTGGGTTTTATGTCGGGCCACTTTGAAGAGCTAGCTGGTTCTCTGTTTTCAGCCTCTTTGGGGTAGTCCGATGCCCCTCCCCCATTTCTGAGTTGTTGGTCATGTGCTTTGACCCTGCCTTATAGGGAACTCCTTCTTTGTGTGGCAGTTCCGCCACCTACAGTCTCTGCTCACCTTCCATGCCTGCCTTCAGAGCCCTGCACAGCACATTCTGTACCTTTCCCCCAGTGCACACCCTTGTCACACCTAATGCACGCTCGCCTGCTCACTATTTATACCCTCTCCTCTGGGGAGGTGAAAGCAGCAAGTCTCACCTCACTGGCCATGTGCACCTCACACACATTGAAAACAGTTCTTTTTACACACACACACACACACACACACAACATACAGTCCCTGTCTGGAGGTCAGAGCACAGCTTGAAGGAGTTGGTTCTCTCCTTCCACCATGTGGGTCCTGGGGATTGAACTCAGTTCCTTAGTCTTGGTAGCGGTTACCCTTATCCATCAGGCGTCCAAATATTTCCTCATTTACTCTCTTCCAAAACCCCCTGAGGTTGTTCCTATGCTCAGAGAGATTTAATCACATCCCAGGTCGCATCATGGGGCAGAGCTGGCCCTTTCCCCAGAACTGGGGGCTTAGACTCAGACTCTGCCATTCTTAGGTAAGGGTAAGAGAAAGCCAGGAAAATGTTTTCCATCAGCCCTGGGGAGTGGCCTCCTTGGTTACCCTGATATTAGATACTGAACAAGGAGGTTCTAGCACAGCCCTCACCACTCCCGTCTTGGGCCCTGAGATTATGAGATTGTGTTGAGTCCACTGTGAGCTCACATGACCTCACAGCAGAAGCTCGGGTATAGGCACATGTGGGTGGGGTTCACCATTGCATAGCCGGTCTGCACAGAAAGAACTGTCCCCATGACAGTGGGACACGGTGTGGGCAGAACAGGCATCCAGGTGTTATTTCATGCAGGTGTTATCTGTTTTGGGTGTGGACTACCGTGTGTAGTTGGGACCAGCCTTCTGTAACATGGCATTGTTCAAGTGGTGAAGGGATTTGGGGTCCAAATACCTGCCTGGAGTGATGGCGAGGTCTTGCCATGCCTTTGTTTCCTTCTTGCCTAGTGGCCTGGCATAGAGTGGTAAGGAACCTGCTCCGGGCCTCTCTGATGTGTTCCCCTTTCCTCTGTCCTCCAAACACGGAGTAAAAAATGAGCCGCGTGCAAGGATTTGCACACACAGATCAGCCTCTTGTGCGCGTCTTCGCTGCATTGGATTAGTCTTTTTGTTCTGCCCTATGCCTTACCTCTTCTGTGGAAAATGATGTCTTCAAATGAAAGGCAGAACCTGCAAGTGTCAGAGAACGTGTACTGGGAGAAGGCAGGAGAGGGTTCAGCGTTTCCATAGCAGGGCTGGCTTGACCGAAAGCAGCCCAGTGCGGCTTGAGCATTCAGCCTTCTCTGGGCTGGCGCTGTGGGATTTGCCCAGATGTACAGCAAACCTCTAGAGCCCTCCCCACCCCAACCCTGTGTGAGGTTCAACACACACAGATGAATCCACTCCAGTCTTGGTACTCACAAGTTACTGTTCAAGGGGTTGGGAGTTGCCAGATCTATACCTGGGACTCAGAGAGTGGGTGGGCCCAGGGAGGCTTGAGGGATGAGGAAGCTGGGCTTGGCTGGGTGCTAAGACTCTCTGCCGCCCTACCCAGGAGTCAAACAGGTTGGGAGTGGAGGTGGAGGCTTTTGGTTGTAGCTTCCTCACCAGCTGGACTTCCACCAACCAAGCTGGCCGCAGAGGAAGTATTGACAACCAGGTAGCATAGCTGATTATGCCCTGGGGATATGTGAGGGAACCCTCACTTCCTAGTTCCCCAGGTGACTGTCCCAGGGCTGTTGCCAGCTGCTGAATTTTAGGGCCCAGATTCTGGCCAGGAGGTGGACGCTAGGGACCATGAACTGTGTGATCTAACTCATTCCATTTTAGAGATGGGGAAACTGAACCCCGGGGAAGGAAGTCCCTTAGCCAAGTTGACACAGTAGTTGGGGCACAGAAAGCCTGCTGCTGCCCCTGCCTGTTCTTTAGGAAGCCTGCTCCTGTTGCCGTGGTGTAACACGCCTGTGATTCAACACTCAGGAGGGCCACAGCAGAGCTGCAAGTTTGAGGCCATCCTGGGCTGCATGAGACTCAACACCACCAAAACTAATCAATAGAAAACAAAACACAGAAAGAAAATGAAGCTATACCCGGCCTACCCTCTGAATAACAGCAGAGGGGAGGGACTTGGAGACCAGCACTAGGGCAGGGTTAAGTTCACACTCTGAGAGGCCCTGGAGCGACATCAGAATGGGGTGAAGATGATGAACACCCAGGATTCTGTGCCTGGGCAGTGGTCAGAAGGGTGAAAGCTTCAAGGGTTCTTCAGGCTTCATTCTTACTGCTCTCCCCAGAATGGAAGGAGCCTTAAGGGTCTGACTTCATTTTCCTTTCTCAGCAACTCTGCCTAATGCCTTTCCCCTTTACCAGCCAGGCCCTATCAGAGCTCTGGGGACCCAGACCTGGAGCTGAACTGGCCTGGCCTCAGGCGACAATCAACTTGAACTGTGTAGTTTGCAAATGCGGGGAGTGTCAGACAGAAAAGCTCCCTGGGGTGGCAAGAAAGCTGGTGGCTTCAGGCTAGGGTGGTCCCCAGGGACTGAGAGACTGTGTCTGCTGTAGCCAGTGCTGCCCTCTGCACTGGGGAAGTGTCAAAGCAGGGTGTGGCCTCCAAGGAGCAATCACTGTCTCCTAGGCCCCTTGGTTCCCAGCCCTGTGGGAGTGGATCTGAGCTACGTGGTGCTGCTGTCTTTCCTGGATCTGCGGTTCCTTCTGCAGAAATGCAGCTGATCCTCCCTGGACTGCATTCCTGCTGGACTGGCAGAGCAGGCAGCAGGTGGTTGGCCCAGTGAAGCAGGATGAGGACAGAATGGGTTCTGGTCTGCTTGGGTATGGACTTGGGGAGTCTCCCAGGCCCTTGGTTTTGTCTGTATCATGGGATGAAGATTGGGGAGGAAATGGGGTATTACTTTCTAACCCTATCTACTTGTAAGTTAATAAGATGGGGGGGGGGGCTTGGGTTATTTTGGAGAAAAAATGTTTAGGTTTTTCTCAGTTTGGGGTGAGGCATATGACCAGTAAGGAGTTTCTGCATGCCTCCCCGAAGACCGTACCGGCTATAGTTGGCTGTGCTGACTGAAAAGCACAGTCTGCCAGCCGAGGGGTTCAGGCCTTGGCTTGGGCCTCTCTTCCCAGCAGGCTCCAGGTGCCTCTCTGTGTCCTGTGTGCCTTTCCTTAAACACTCCTCCAAACTGTAGCCTGAGGTTCTGCCTCCGGTAGCAGTGGGACTCCTAACAGAGAAGCCAGCTAGTGTCCGCACTCATTTCCTGCCTAGCAGAAGGCTTTACCAGTGGAGCACCTAGTCTTCCCTGTGGAGCACCTAGCCTGCCCAGTGGAGCACCTAGTCTGCCCAGTGGAGCACCTAGTCTGCCCAGTGGAGCACCTAGTCTGCCCAGTGGAGCACCTAGCCTGCCCGGTGAGCACCTAGCCTGCCCAGTGGAGCACCTAGTCTGCCCAGTGGAGCACCTAGTCTGCCCAGTGGAGCACCTAGTCTGCCCAGTGGAGCACCTATGCTTAACCTTCGTGGTCATTGTTGCTGACAGTGATGTAGCCAACCAGCCTTAAGTCAGGAGTCTAGGCTGTATCTTAGAGGTTCAGTTGTGACAAATGTATTTGTCTAGACTCAGCTGGTGGACATGCGCACCAGGCCCTGAGTTTGGTCCACCCTTGAACTCTCTGCACCTAATGGTCCGAGTCCTTTGCATTTATTAGGTGCTGTGTCAAAAGCGGAGGAGTCCCGAGCAGAAGCAGGAATCTTGGCTTTTGTTTGTTTCTTTTTTTTTTCCCCCCAAGACAGGGTTTCTTATAGATTTGGAGCCTGTCCTGGAACTTGCTCTGTAGACCAGGCTGGCCTCGAACTCACAGAAATCCGCCGGCCTCTGCCCCCAAGTGCTGGGATTAAAGACGTGTGCCACCACCACCAGGCTGGAATACTGGGTTCTTTTTTTTACCTGGTATCCTTGGTCATACTGTAACACATGTGCCTCTAGGGCTCAGGATGAAACCTAAGGAACAAGCCTAGTGGAGGAAAAGGGTCTAAGATCATAGGAGAGTTACGAAGAGAGCAATGCACCAGCCCTCTGGAGTGGCTGTAGGATCCAGTCTTGTTTTCCTGTAGAGCACTGGGTGTGAGTGAGTGCCCAGTATGTGATGATTGCAAGCATTGGTTCCTGTGCATGCTACTCCCTGGGGTCACATAGTGAGGGGAACCGAGAGGGCAGTGCCAGGCCCTCTCCTGGTTTATTAGATCAGAGAGGGGAAAGGACTGGCTTGTCCCCCTTGAAGTCTGCCAGAGAGGATGTATATCCCTTTCTGAACTAGATTGTGACCTTGCTGCCGCCAACTTTGACAGAGAGCAGAGGCTCACATGTGACCCCCTAGACTCCTTTCTCCCTTCTCCTAGCTTGTAAGCTGGGGTGAGCGGTCAGGAGACCCTCAAGGTCAAGACTGAGGGAGTCTTCTGTTCTGGGCCTCCATCAGTGGGTGGTAGGAAGGAATGTTGGGGTGGCGCACAATAGGAGCTCAGAGACACGGACATGGTTGGGCTCGGCAGAGCTGGGGTGTGAGGTGGCCTCTGCTTTTTAATCTAAGGCTGAAATGAGTGGTCTGGGGTCTCACCCTGTGCTCTTCCCTACTGCCAGCTCCCTGGTAGGCACCAGGCCTCATGGTCACACTGTCAGCTATTAGAGTCCGGGGGGCACAGATCAAGCCAACTTGTTGAGCACATTTTGTTCTCATTTCCGGTCTTGGCACTTGCTTAGCAGCAAACATACGTACCTCAGGTGCCTCCCCGTGTCCTGTGAACCTTTCCCTAAACACTGTTCCAACCACTAGCTTGGGGTCCTATCTGCAGTGCTGGGGTACATAACCCCACTTTAGGAGAAGTGAGATGCCTCTGGATCCTCCCTCAGCCCCAAGCTTGGCGCTACAGTGAAGGTGAATCCATCTTCAGCGGGCTTGGTATGAGCCTGGTGGTTGGAGGGTGAACAGATTCATGGAAAGAGGTGTCCAAGAGAAAGGGAGTGGGGCAGGGATCGGGAGGCTCAAAGGGCACTTGGACAAAAATCAAAACAGAACATTGCAAATGGGATGTTGAACTTCTGTCCTTGGCCTCATAGACGCAGGTAGCAAAGATTAAATATTTGTCCTAGGTCAGATAAAGGAAGACATGTGTTTGGGCACTGGAGACGGAAGAAAACTGGCCCCCCTATGGCCCGAACCCGGGACTAGCTCTGACATTCCCCGCTGTCATGTTGCCTTGTCTTTTTTTTTTTTTCAAGACAGGGTTTCTTTGTGACTTTGGAGCCTGTCATGGAACTAGCTCTTGTAGACCAGGTTGGTCTCGAACTTACAGAGATCCGCCTGCCTCTGCCTCCCGAGTGCTGGGATTAAAGGCGTGTGCCACGACCGCTTGGCCGTTACCTTGTCTTATATGTAGAAATGGTGATACAGGGAAGCCGTAGTTTTATGGCTCTTATGCTGTAAAGCAGCTTTAGGAAGAATTAGGTGGCAGAGTGAGGGTTCAGTTACTTCCGAGTCTGTGGCCCGCGTTCACCTGTCTAGGAAGGCTCCTGGGGGAGGCTGGTTGTGTTGGGGTGTCTGGAGGACACTGGAGGACAGGGTTATAGTATGTTATAGACCGACATATTCTTCTTCTGCAGGCACTGGCTCCAGTATCCTCTCGGCCCTCCAAGACATCTTTTCTGTCTCCTGGCTCAACAGGTCCAAGGTGGAAAAGCAGCTCCAGGTCATCTCAGTCCTACAGTGGGTCCTGTCCTTCCTGGTGCTAGGTAAGCACAGCTGTGGCAGGGGTGAGTGGAGGTGGGGTGACACAGTCCCATGGAGATCAGCCTCTCCCCAGCCTCTTTCCATTTACTTCCATCTTTGGGGCCTGTGGTCAAGTATTCTACCAGTATGAATTCACAGGAGATGTATTATGGCTTCATTTTGCAGATTAACTTGCCCAGAATTACTTGAATCTGGGTCTGTAGGATGCTCAGAGCCTGCACGCTTCTAACTGCCTCCTTGTCTACCGGCAAAGAGCAGGCAGGTGTCTACTTTGCTGAAGTCAGGTTTGAGACCAATTCTAGACAAGCTTTGACTTTCTGACTTTACATAGACACTGCTCTCCTGGGACCTTCTCTTCCTTCCCAGGCCTTATAACCTCAGCACAGGTTAGTCTCTGAGCACATGAATACAGACAGAATCCATGTGTCCAGCACTTGTGGTCAGGTCCCCAGCCACTCACTCTTCACACTGCCCAGGACAGTGGGAGCTCAGCAGACATCCACATGGTAGTGTGAGGAGCTGTCTTTGAGGCAGGCATAGAGCCTCTGAGGCCCTATTGAGAACAAAAGGAACAAATCCCATGGTATATGAGGCCCTTGGAGTGTCTTGTCTTTTTTTTTCTCCTTTTTTTTTTTTTTTTTAGATTTCTTTATTATGTATACAACATTCCTTCCATGTATGCTTGCATGCCAGAAGGGGCACCAGGTCTCATTATAGATGGTTCTGAGCCTCCATGTGGTTGCTGGGAATTGAACTCAGGACCTCTGGAAGAGCAGTCAGTGCTCTTAACCTCTGAGCCATCTCTCCAGCCCCTGGAGTGTCTTTTCTTAAATTCAAGGAAGAGGAAATAGAAATTCAGAGGTTCAGTGGCTGACCATGGCACCCATTAAACAGAAAGTCAGAGTTTGCGTCAAAGCCCAGTGCATTCCCTTACCGTGAGGGCCCCGAATTCATGGACAGAGTCCAAGGTGGGCTTTGGGGGATTCATTGAACTCTTAAAATTAAATGCAAGGCCATGCATACATTTTCATTGCTATAAGGCTGTGGCTATCCTCAGATTCTTACAGCCTCAGAAAGATGAGATGATGAAATAATGGTTTGGGGACAGATAGTTAAATTGGGTCCCTTAGATCTCTAACTCTGAGTGTGGCTTGCATTTAGTCTCTTATTAGAATACCAGGGTAGAGAAACCATGTAACCTTATATTTGTCCAGTAGGGAAGCAAGGACCTAGTGGGGACAGAGCCTTGTCTGGGGTTATAGGAGAAGAAAATAAGAGGGACCAAGATAAGAACGCAGCGACCCCCAGCCTCTTGGTCCTCTGTCTAGCCTGCTTTGCCAGCTCCTATTGTCGCTATCTGCACCAGAAGTCAATACTTAGCTTGCCTTAGTGGGTCAGAGCTTGGCTGTGGGGCACTGAGTAACTTGTGCAATCCTAGGCCATATAGCATGTGACAGGGCTGGCCCCAAGCTGTAGGTTAATGATCTGTGAGGCCCAGCCACAGCCCAGAAACTGGCCCAGCATGTCTTTCCAACATGTAGGTGGGAGCTAGACCTGGGCGGGAATCAGCCCTGCTTAAGCTGTTGTAATTACTACATGAGCAGTCTCAGCTGCTGCCTCTCCCTGTGTCCCAAACCTGCTGGCACAGGCTTGCTCTGTATTGCAAAGATTGCTATGGATACCATTCACATTAAACAGCTTTTTGTTTCGTTTTTCTGATGTGCCTTGTAGCCCTCTAGAATTCTGGTGAAAGCTGTGGGCCTTCTTGGTGCTTTTAATCATATAATATGAAGTGCACTGGGGTTTTTAAGGATCTATCTAGTAATGCTGGAATATAAACATGTAACCTTTGAAACCCAGTTGGACACTTAGTAATGTTTGCTTTTTTATTACGTTGTTTTGTTAGGAAGTATCAGCAACTGTAATAAATATTAACCTAAAGTAATGAAGTGTCTTCAAGATTGCGAGGCTGCAGTGGTGAAACACCTTTGCCATCTCTTGCTACCATGTCAGCAGGCTTTGCTAATACTCCCGTGGTTTGTCCCTCAATGAAGGAAATGCTGAATCTCCACATGGTTCTAGTAGAAAATCTGAATGTCACTTTGCTCCTCCATACAAGTCCACAGACCCTTAACAGTGTTCCCGACCATGTGTTAAATTCCAACATCACGTCATTTTATCTTCCCAACACTCTGTAAGGAAGTAAAGGTTTGGGTATGCGTGATGGCCAGGACCTGGCAGGGCCCGTCCCCGAGTCTGCTTCATCCTGTCCTTGCTCTCCACAGCCCCGCTGCCGTGGCTCCTATTGAAGAATGCCCACACCTTTTTTCCCTGCACCACCAGCCTGGGGCCAGAGCTCTGCAGTTCTGAGCTGCTTGTGGCCCCAGGAACAGGAAGGGATGCATGCAGGTAGTCCCGCGCGTTCTCTCTGCATGCAGCAAGCAGGCTGTTTAATCACTGTGCTTGCATGTCCTGGGCCCAGGGCACTGGTGGGTGTCAACCTCATTACCTGAGAATGGGGGGCAGGGAGCTGTTGTAGGTTTCCCAGAAGGAAGGCATTTTATGGGGTGGTTGTTCTGCCCAACCCTCCATCAGGTTTTTTTGATACAGGGGCTCACTGTGTAGCCCTGGTTGGCCTGTGCCTGTATGTATGTAGACCAGGCTGGCCTCCCGTCACAGAGATCCACCTGTCTCTGCCTCCAGAGTGCTATGTGCTACCACACCCAGCAGGCAGCTCTGTTGTTTGTTTGTTTTGTTTTTTGCTTCTTTGACTTACTTAAAAAAAAAAAAAAAACTTTCTATATTGGTGGCTGGGGCTGGAGAGTAATCTCACCTTGTTCTAGCTCCAAAGGTGCTCAGGGACTCGGACTGAGCTCTGTTGGACAGGAGAGACGGTGGTGAGAGAAAATGCACATTTGAGAGGACAGGGGCAGCCCCCAGCTGTGTAGGGCCAGGACTTTGGGCTTCTGTCACTCACTGCTCTGTCTTAGCTATGCAGACAGGGCAGGTACGTATGGATACTCCTCCCCATGGTGACCAGCCTCCCAGCACTGGGGTTTGGGCTCCCTGATGGAATATTCACGCCTCACACCGTGCCCCTTCCTGAATGCCATGGGCCTTGCCTGGCCTACCTGGAATGCAGTGAATCTTTGCTTGGACAGCTGTGGAGGCTGGGGCTGGAATGGTCTTCTAGGACCAGGGAAGGAGCCTGGGGCAAACGGTTGGAGCTGTGCACTGTATACAGCCTAAATATGATCAGGACTGTTTTTCCAGCTGCCTGAGGGACCCACGCTATCTTCAACAGGGTGTGTGGGGTGCAGATGCTCCCCAAGACTCAACTCCGGTGTATGTACCACTGCTAAGTTATCTTAGGAAACTGCTTGCTGTTGTCTGGTAACTGTAGCTCGGTTCTAGCTGTCCCAAGGGAAGGCCAGTTCAGGAGTGAGGCTGGGCTGAGGATGGCGAGGGCCACAGTTTACTTGCTCTCAAGCCCATGGAGATCTGAAACAGGCTCAGCACTGTGTTTGGAAAGTTCAGTAGAGCCTGAGTCCCTGTCCCCTCCCCAGTTGGGTCTAATGCCAGGGTGAAGAGATGAATCCTCCAGTGTGGAGAATTCGGATTGTGTGGTCGGGTGATTTGATACTCATAAACCTGTGGAAGGGACAAGGATCTGAGGGGGGCTGGAAGGCTGGATGAAAATTGGAAAGAAAGGCCCTGGTGAGCGTATCTAGGGGTGGACCATGAGATGCTGGCTCTCCTTGCCCCTGGGGCCAGGCCATTCAGCATTATGGTCAGCCAGCTGGCCCCGAGGACAGTTACCACAAATAGGTGTCCCAGGAGAGTCTTTCTAAGTGTTTGAGGAGGGGGGGGCCTGCTGGGCTCTGTCTCTGCTCTGGGGCTGCCTGGGGACAGCCCTCCTGTGACAGATAACCCCCTTTTACCCCACCCTAACCCCACGGTGACATCTGAGATTTCTCACCTCTGGTGATCTTGCTTCCAAGGCTGAGTTTGAACCCTGCCTCTCCTCTGTCCTGCTGGGTTAGCTTGGGCAAGTCAGTCCTGACAAGTAAGTTTTCTAAAACAGAAAAGTCAATGCTTTAATGACTCAAAGGGATCATGCAAGAGGAGACATCAGGAATTGCTTCACAAGAAGCGGAAGTCTCCCCATGTTAGCCAGCTCAAGCCCAGGTGCCCCGAGCTCTAGGACCCACCTGTGCCCGTTGGCCCTGCTTCTCCTCCTTGAGCCACCCATAAATCTCTCCCAGTGCCTGGGCATCTGGACCTCTGCCTAGGTTAGTGCTGGGGAAGCCATGCCTCAGCCAGGAGGACTGGGAGCTTGACCTGTTGTCTCACCTCCCCCAGGAGTGGCTTGCAGTGTTATTCTCATGTACACCTTCTGCACCGACTGCTGGCTGTTAGCTGTGCTCTACTTCACCTGGCTGGCCTTTGACTGGAACACGCCCAAGAAAGGTAAAGGTCTGGGTCCGCTGCTTGTGTTCCTCCCTCTGCTGGGCTGCAGCCCCTCCTCCTGGGTGCTGGGCTGGGCGCCGCCGTTTGGGGCCTCTTCACAGGAGCTCACCCTTCCTTAGGGAGGGCAGAGGGAATGTATGTGGGAAGGGGCACACTGGGCAGGTGCAGAAATGCCGTGTGGGCTGACACCTCCCTGGGGGGTTCACACTGGCTGTGTCTCGCCTACATTGTTCAAATGTCTCTCCCACCTGCTCCTTCCCAACACTGTGCTTTGTTTCCTGGAAGGTGGCCGGAGATCACAGTGGGTGCGGAACTGGGCCGTGTGGCGCTATTTCCGAGACTACTTTCCCATCCAGGTAAAGCCGCGGTGTGCTGTCCTGGGAGGGGACAGGAGTGGATGGAAATATGAACTGTGACAGCACTGAAAACGGGGGCAGTGTGTCCGTGCGTGACGCAGACTGGTGCGCTTGGTGTTGTTGTGAGTCAGTCCTTGACACCAGGCGAGCTGCCTGGGTGGTCAGGTGGCCTAGGCTGTGCACAAACTCTGCCTACTGCAGGCATTCCTATGACTTTCCTGTCCCCTGCAGTTAGGCTTCCCTCCCCAGAGGGCCAAAGCCTTGCTCGAGATGTCCAGTGAGGCCATGGCAGCGGTGCCAGGCCCTCTAACATGCAGCCCAGGGCCCTCCCCGATTCCTAACTATCTATTCCTTGGGGAGGGACTTGGCCCCAGATCTCTCTTCCCGAACCTGCTTGACTGTTGGAACCAGGGTTTAAGAGTTGGCTCTGCTGTTCCTTTTACCGACCGGCCGTTTGGGGGTCTGTCTAGTGCTGGGCTCTTCGCTAGGGCGTGGGTGACGGAGCGTTAGCCCTAGGCTTACGTTCAGCCTAATGAATCCACTGTATTCCATCTCACTCTCTGTGTAGCTTTCTCAGCTCTACTGAGCACCATTTGTCTCCGCTGCAAATGGGAGATGCTCCAATGTCTGCCTGGCTCTGTCTCTCTGCCCCAGGTGCTGTGTCTTCTGCAACTGTGCCCCAGGAAGCCTCCTGCAGGCTAGTGGCTCCCCTCTCCCAGCAAGCGATGGCTGCTGAGATCTAAGCATTCAGCTGTTTTACCGATCTTTACCCTTTCAAAAGACCCATTTCTCTTACTGGAGCTCCCTTCTCCAAAGTGAGCTCCCTTCTCCAAAGTCTAGCTGACCCAGAGGGCATCCCTTTTTGGAGTGGTAGGACTGGCTCCTTCAGCAGCTACTGGAACTACGGTCTTCTATAACAGAAGTGGCCCACGTCCTGGGGTTCCTCTCCCTGAAGGGTAGGCAAGACCTTTGGAGATTAGGAAAGGCTCTCTGGGCTTCAAATCGGCCATCTGTCCAGCTTGTCTGATTTCATAGATATGTAGACTGAGGCCCAGAGAAGAGGGACTGTCCCTGGTTCACAAGACACTGTGCTGCCATGCCCTGCCTAGACAAGCTAGGAGTAGAATAAGCCTGGCCTGGGAGCAGGATGTGGAGAGTGACCTGCCAGGAATCTGCCCAGGCTGACGCTTACCAGCACGGCCTGAACACCGCTGGGCTGGGACTTTGCCACCCAGCACGCATGTCAACAGAACAGTCAGTGACCTTCGCCCTCCCTGCAGAGTGGACATTCTGTCCAGTTGGGAAGGGCAGTGTCGTTCGTGAAGACAGATCAAAGCTATTGCCAATGTCTCTGTTGGTACTGCCCGGGGCCATTAACCTGTACAGTGTCCCAGGGACGTTATAAACCACGTGTCCCATCAGATAAGAGCCTTGGGGAGGGAGGGAATTATTAAAGAGCCAGTTAGGTTCCTAAGATGTGACAGTGTCCAGGGAGAAGTGAAACCGGAGTGGCCTTGTGGAGCTGGCTCACTGTGACTTCCCCGGAAACAACCTAGATAGTCAGGGGGCTCCCGTCCAGTCTGTACTTTTGCTCCAGAGAGTTTCTAACCCAGTGCCAGTTGCCCAGCTCCTCCCTCAGTGCTTTGATTCACCGAGAGCCAGCTGGGCGGACAGAGCACAGCTGCAGCCTTGCACGGTTCATGCGCCCTGCTCCTCGGGGGCCTCTCGCTCTCCACCTCGGCCCTGGTGGAGCCCACTGCCGTTTCCTGGTTATTTGGTGGGCAGCTGAGAGTTGTTTTCCAGACAGCATTAACCTGCTTGCCAAAGCAAAGTGAGGAAAGTACAAGTGTCCTATACACCAGGGGTGTGACACCAGGGAGGCTTGTTCACATTTACACTATAGTAGAATGAAAAATGAATGCAGACTTTTTTTTTTTTAAACTTTCCTATACTTAAGAATTCTGGCAGTGGTGGCACACACCTTTAATCCCAGCACTTAGGAGGCAGAGGCAGGTGGATTTCTGTGAGTTTGAGGCCAGCCTGGTCCTCAGTGTGAGTTCCAGGATAGAAACCCCCCTTCTCCCTCCCTCGCAGCACTCCGTCCCCATTGTGCTTCTTGCTTGGGGTTTTGCGGGTACTTAGCCAGCCTCAGGGCAGGTGGTGGACCCTCAGGAAGCCAGTTATCAACAGGACAGCTTTGCTGAAAGTAGGAAGTTCAGATCACCCAGCTGCCACAGCCACACAGCCCTTGACTGCCTGTTTGAGCTGAGCATAGCTGCTTGGCAAAAATTTTGTATTGGTCCAGCTATACGATCCTTTTTTCCACACTAGACTATAAAGAGGTGGGCTGTGTGGGTTCGTCCTCTGAGCTGCTGAAGATTCTGCAGGATGCAGTGACGAAGAAAATCTTAGTGGGAGACCCGAAGCCATGGCTCTCCTTGCCAAACTCAGAATCTAGACTGTACCCACTGAAGGCTGAAGGTTCAGCTTGGGTGTGGGTTTTAGGGGAGTCACCGTGGTAAAAAGCCTAGGAGCAGGAAGGCAGAAGTCTGGCTGAGCATGAATTAGTAGGTTTGGACTGTGTTTGGCTGGGAAAGAAGAAGACAAGCATCCAGCCAGGGACTCCTAGCCCAGCAGCTGCCAGCCACTGGGTCTGGGGACAGGCTTGGAAAGTCGCTGCAGCCTTTTGGACTCCTAGTACATCAGGGCGTGAAACTTCAGGTTCCTTCCCCCCTTGGTGGGCATCCTCCTCTCCCAGCCGGTTCTAACACACGTTTCCTTATAGCTGGTGAAGACGCACAACCTGCTGACCACCAGGAACTATATCTTTGGGTACCATCCCCATGGCATCATGGGCCTGGGTGCCTTCTGCAACTTCAGTACGGAGGCAACCGAAGTTAGCAAGAAGTTTCCCGGCATAAGGCCCTACTTGGCCACGTTGGCTGGCAACTTCCGGATGCCTGTCCTTCGGGAGTACTTGATGTCTGGAGGTGAGAGTCCACTTCAGCTGCTCCTGCTGGGCTCTGCGGTCAAGACCTGCACCTCCCCATTAAGCATAGCGATGGAGGGAGCTGGAGTGCCCTTCCCATGAGGTGCTGGTCCCATGCAGGTAGAGACAGCCTGCAGTAGATACGCTAGGTCTGGATTCGCCGTGGATGACACCTCAAGGACCTCCTCCCACCTCTAGATACCAGCCACTGTGCTGCCGATTGTCCGTGTCTGCCCACCCACGGTCCCCACCAGCTTGGCTTTCATACCATTGCCCACATTTTATCGATAAGTAAACTGAATTTAGGAGAAATGAATTGCTTAGGGAGGAAGGATCTTCCAAGAGGGTAACGGGTCTGGGATCCGTCTATAGCGGTTTTTATTTTATCCTTGGTGGTATATAAGGGTAGGGAATGAGTGCATCCGTGAGCAGGCCTGATTGTGCGTTCCCCTCACCCAGGCATCTGCCCCGTCAACCGCGACACCATAGACTACTTGCTTTCAAAGAACGGGAGCGGCAATGCCATCATCATCGTGGTGGGAGGTGCAGCCGAGTCCCTGAGTTCCATGCCTGGCAAGAACGCAGTCACCCTGCGGAACCGCAAGGGCTTTGTGAAGCTGGCCCTGCGCCATGGGTAAGTGCCTGCGCACTCCAGAACAATGCCCGTGCCCAGGTGCCCAACAACCAGAAACCCAGGGAGGCAGTGAAAGAGGTTGGAGTCCATACTGCATGGCTTCACTTGTCCAAGTATGGGCAGTGCAAAGATGTGTGTGGCCTGTCCCTGGACACTTGCAAGTCACTGAGAGGCCAGGCTTATATTTAGAACATATGAGAAAACTTACCACTTATGGGATCAGAGATGTGAGACTCAGTGGTAGAGCAAATATTTGGTTTGTGTGAACCCTGGGTTCAGTCCTCAGCATGTGTAGGCATGCGCATGGATACACACACACACACACACACAGCCAAAGGGAGCAAGAGACCAGGAAGGAAATGGCATCACTTGAAGCATCAGGGAAAACTTGCCTATTGGAGAGTGCTGGCAGCTTGGAATCCTGGTATTTCTAGCAAACCAGGGGACGTATCTGCTTGAGAAGCAAATCTACCTTCTAGGCTCCTTTAGACTTCCTAGCGGGTGAGGAGACTTGAGTGCCCTCTTCCCACTGCAGGGGATGCTCTGGGGGCAGAACTGGAGTCTGGAGTCAAGCTGCTTTTCTCCCGCATCTCAGCTCTGGGAGACCTTGGAGTAGGGTCCTAGAACGATGGACTTTTGTGAGAGAGATGAACGGCAGCAACACGGTCCATGTCATTGAGGGCAGGGAGAGAGTTCTATCCCCAGGCATGTTCCGTGAGTCTTGGAGCACGGCCGTGGACAGAGCTCTGTGTCCCAGGATCTCCCCGGGGTTCAGGAGAGGCTTTTCTACAGTCTGCTGTCAAGTCAGGCCAGGGCAGATAGTGTGCTCGGCTGTGAGATGAGCTGAATCCTGCTGAGAGGGATTGGGTTCCGCTGGACAGACAAACAGCAGGGCCAGGCCCAGTGACTGAGGTCTGGCTAATGTGGGCCTCTCTCTTCCAGAGCCGATCTGGTTCCCACCTATTCCTTTGGAGAGAATGAGGTGTACAAACAGGTGATCTTTGAGGAAGGCTCCTGGGGCCGCTGGGTCCAGAAGAAGTTCCAGAAGTATATTGGTTTCGCCCCGTGCATCTTCCACGGCCGAGGCCTCTTCTCCTCTGACACCTGGGGGCTGGTGCCCTACTCCAAGCCCATCACCACTGTTGGTGAGTCCCTAGCCTGCATGGTCACCTGGCTCAGACGAGACCTTGTCCTAAGGATCTGGAGTTGGGTACTGGAGGGAGTGATAAGGGGGGGGTGGAGGTCGAGCTATTGCGATGAGCCATGAAGTGGTGAATACAAACCTGTTAGGAGAATGTTGCCGCGGAGACCGCGCGGCCGTAACAAGGGTGCTGTAGGGATTATGTGCTCCTCTGCTCTTCAGAGAGGGCCTGCGCAGGAGACAGCTCTTAGACTGCTGGCTGATGGGAATTCTCAGCAGCAAAGGGGAGGAAGAGCCAGGAATAGTCACACAAACCTGTAATCCCAATGTGGAAGGCAGAGACAGGAGGATTGCTGCAAGTTTGAGGCCAGTTGGTCTATGCAGCCAGTTCCAGGCCAGCTAGGGCTACATAGCGAGACCCTGTTTCAAAATAAAAGTCTTGTTCAGGCAGCCATATTGTTGAAGTATCATGGTTGTAGCTTCTCTGTCGTTTTCAGGAGACAGAATCTCTCAGCAGACTCCTGATCCTCTGGCTTGTACAGTCTTACAGCCTGTCTCTTCTGAGATGTTCCCTGAGCCTTAAGCATGGGGGTTACGTTGTAGATGTGTTAGTCAGGGCTGAGCGTCCCAGGATCAAATTTCGACCGGTTGTGGCTTTCTGCAATCATCTCTGCCTGCTTCTAAGAGTTTTTTTTTTTTTTTTTTTTGATGTGGAATGAGAACTAGGTTTATGTATAAACTTAAATGATCCCTGGGGCTGCTAGGTAGGGGGAAGGTAAAGGATTAGAACGGACCAAGTGCAGGAGGCCAGACTGGAGGCTTTCAGTACCCTGGACTGGAAGGGTGGCAGTGGAGCTGGGTGTGTGTGTCTGGCAGAAAGCTCAGAACAGTGCTGGTGGGACTGTGGTACGGGCTGGCCTTGAACATGAAACAGGATAAGAAAATAAAGCAAAGCGCAGATGTAGGAGGGTGTTCTACCAGCTGCTCATGCATGTTCTGATCTTCCTAGGATCCTTAGAAAAGGTCTGTGAGATATTCCTGGTGGCAGATGGGGAAACTGAGGCTCCTAGGGGCAGAGTTTGTCCTGGATAAGCAAAAGCAAAGCCCTGTGCTTGGTCTTACACCTCACATTGGAACTTAGCAGAGTGTGGAACTGGGTCCCCCAAGTCAGAGGCCACAGTCTTGGGTGGGGTCTTTGCCATGCTGCCAGGCCTTAGTGTTCTCAACTGGACCAAGGGACATGGTCAGCATGGAGCACAGGCTCCTATCACCCTGGGCACCCAGAGATGGGATACTCAGTGACACGTGCTGACCAGAGCTCTGCCCTTCTCTGCAGTGGGTGAGCCCATCACCGTCCCCAAGCTGGAGTACCCGACCCAGAAGGACATCGATACGTACCACGCCATGTACATGGAGGCCCTGGTGAAGCTCTTTGACAATCACAAGACCAAATTCGGCCTTCCGGAGACGGAGGTGCTGGAGGTGAACTGACCCAGCCCGTGGGGTCCAGCTCCTGGAAGGAGCGACTGCGAATCCTTTTCTACCAAGTTCTCAAGTGCATTTTGCTCTGTAAATTTGGAAGCGTCATGGGTGTCTGTGGGTTATTTAAAAGAAATTATAATTTGTTAAACCATTGCCATGTTAGATCTTTTGTAAGAAGGGGCGAGTCAGTATTTTAAGTTCTCACGTCTAGTATGTCCTCCTGCACAAGGTGGTGGCTGACATTTCTGGGCCTTGATGGTTTCTTATCCACCCCCTCTAGGGTTCCCCAGACAACAGACACCTGGCCCTGCTGAACTGGGGAAGGACAATCCTTATGACTTGGCCACTTAGATAATCCTCTTTGCTCCAGGGATTCTCAAGAGGCAGAGGCCGTGTTTAGCAAACATCTCCATTCCCACTACCCTACATGTGACTGAAGGTCTAGTTCTTCTTGCCAAGGGGAGGATGCAGAGAACAGAGTTGGCCCCCTTTGGGGAAGGTGGCAGCAGATAGCATCTGGAGTCTCCTCTTTGCTCCTCACCCTACCCCTTTTCTCCAATCTGAGCCTATGCTGGCCTCCTGTATACTGTGCTAGGGACAAGGATGTCCCACAGGTACTGTCTTGGGTTATCTCGCTGCTGTTGGCTGGTTTTACTCTGAAGGCTGGCACCGTAGATTCAGCACAGCTCAGCCGAGGCTTGGAACATGTTCTCTCAGCCGCCTGAGCTCTCCTGAGCCACACCCCAGGTCTGGTGTGAGGAAGGGTCTCTCTTCTATTCAAAAAGGGGCCTGGCTTTCGGTGTAGCACACTGGGTCCAGGGCAGGAGGCCCCGTACCCAAGCCTCACATGTGTGCCTTCCTGAGGCATTGGGCCAGGGAAGAGAGCCACCCCCCTCCTGTGTATTCTGTTTTCTTTCCATGAGATTGTTGTGCCATATCACACTTTTGTATATTCCTAGACTAATAAACGGAAACAAGAACTTCCTGTGAGTCGTTGCTCAATTCTTCACTTACACACTATCTGTCCTACTGCACAGGGCACACTGCAGTGCCCACTGCTCTTACACACTATCTGTCCTACTGCACAGGGCACACTGCAGTGCCCACTTTCTGCGGATTCCATTAGACTTGGGCCTTTACTGACTCTGTAACAACTGGGTTCAAAATCAAATGACTAGAGCTCTGGAGAATGGCTCAATGGTTAAGGGCCTTGGCTGCTTAGGCCTTTGTTCGATTTTGAATTATCTGCATGGATGCTTATAACTGTAACTCCTGTCTTAGGAGAGTTGTGGGCCTAAGGCACACAAGCTGTGTAACAGACACACGTAAGCAAAATACCCATACATATAATTTTTTTGAAAGAGAAAATAGTAATGACTTCAAGCATTTGCCCCCACCATCCTAAAGCAGACACTGGGCCCTCTGATTACCATCCCTGCCAAGGCCACAGTCCAGGTCTGCGTAGCAGTGAGAGGAGCCAGTGTGCAGAGAACAATATAAGCCACAACTCTGTCACAGAGAACGATGTCTTTCTAGTCTCACTTTCATTGGAGGTGAGGAGGAGGGGAACGCCGAGAGGCAAGGGCCAGGTAGCCTCGTTGCACGTTACCACTGTGTGTGGTCATGTTCTAGAACAGCAGAGCTGGAAGGGTCTTCACAAACTCTTCAGACAGTTCCCTGTGCTTACTCTCAGCTAAGCTACAAAGGTGGAAATCAGGCCTGATGTCACCTCTGTGGTGTCAGGTCTCAGAATAGGCGACCTTGTTCCTTCAGTTGGGGGCTTCTCAGCAGCCAGAGATCCTGCCGTTAGACCACAGACCTCATTCCCACCTCCTGACTGCTCATTTGCCATCCCCCAGTCTCAGGGCATCCCTTCTGCCCGAAGGCATGGTGGGCTGCAGAGGACCCTGTAGCCCAACTTGGAGTCCTTGAAAATGCAGTGGCTAAGCTGGGGGGGAGGCAGAGTTTGCCGGGGGAGGGAGGCAGGCTGAGCAGCCAGCACAAAGATGGGGCGACCCTGCCCTGTTCTGTTGCTTTTCAGGATCCAGGGGTTGCGAACAGGCAGGTCATTTCTACAGTTTCCAGGTGGCAGGGAGGACAGAGGAAGCCCCTGCTGACTTCTGTTACACCAGACAGTCTTCAAGAACATGAAAGCTCAGGTGGTGGCAAGGCCTATTTTCTGGTGAGAGCCTCAGGCCCATGCCAAATTTCTAGTACCAGTCCCAGTGTGCAGCCAACCCGACAAGAGATATAAAAGCCTCTGGTTCTAGGCTAAGCCCTGGCTGTAACCTTGGCCACCCCAGAAGGTTCCTAAGGATTACATTTCCTATTAGTGAGTGTTACTGTATACTAGGAAACTCAGCTACCTCGGTGTGGATAAAGGGTTTCCTTGCCCAGGACCATCTATTTAACAACACTGTGTCCAGAGCTGAGCCAGCCTTATCTTCAGCTACAGCTGGGGGACCCTGGGTGAATGTTGGGAAGGTTTGCCTTAGCCTACTAAGGAGTGTCGTTTCCACGATTCTTCCCGTGGCCACAAGGCGGCGCTGACGTTGGTTCCAATGCAAAGATAGCAAGGCTGACTGCCTTATGTTTTGACGCTCACCTGGCTTCTTCTATTCTAAGCTAGCAGCTACAGACAAATGGAGTAGGAGGACCTGGCAGAAACTTAGCCACTATCTGGAATATATTACTGGGAAAGTTGGTGGAGAGGGGCCAAGGGGTCTCCATCACACAGCCAATCAGCATTCACTGCCTGCTTCCTCTTCCTCCAGAGATGGACCGACCGCTCTTGGTTTCTAGGCACTTGAAACATTACCATTAGGGGCAAATCACCCATATTTCTAAAAGGCGCCCCCCACTTCCCCACAGTTCTGAAAATTAAATTATTTCCTTCTTCACTCCTAATATCGTAGACTACTGAGGTTGGGCTGCATCCACCTAAGACGTGGCAGACACCATCAGCACCACCCTGTCACGTGACTTCTGCACCTTTAAATGCATTTATCTGTACTCCTGATAAATACTGAGAGAGCTGACAGACAGCTGAAAATGCTCACCCTGGGGCTCAGCCCATGGGCCCTATCCGGAAACCGGTAGCTGTGATGGTGTTAATTCTGCCTTTGAAGCACAACAATGACCATAGGCAGCCGATGTATGGGAGCGTGTCGGAAAATGAAAAGAAACCCAGTGTATTAAGTAGAATGCAGAGTTTGTACTAAAGTCAGTCAGCTTTAGAAACTGAGCTCCCAGCCGGGCCGGTGGTAGCACATGCCTTTAAATCCCAGCACTTGGGAGGCAGAGGCAGGCGGATCTCTGTGAGTTCGAGGCCTGCCTGATCTACAAAGCAAGTTCTAGGACAGCCAGGGCTGTTATACAGAGAAACTCTATCTTGAAAAACAAAGAACTGACTCCCCCTTCTTTCACTTCTCCTCAGTGCTGAGTGCTCCCCATCCACTGCACCTGGCCCCCCTTTGGTTCTGTGGTCCGTGCCCCTTCTTCAAGCCAGTGCTCCCGTTCCTTCAGTCTCTACCCTTCCCCTTGCTCTCTCCAGCCTTTGTACAACCGACGCCTCCGTGCCCTTCAGGCCTCACCGCCAAGGCCATTCCTAAGGAATATTTTCTCTGGACACCTCTTGCTAGATCTGCACTGGGCTTTCTACACGCCTGCCGTGTGGTATTTGTTGCCTGCCTGGCTTGCCACATGTCCCCAAGCTCCTGGGCACACGTCAGCATGTTTATGACCATGGAACTGCAGGAGCTAGCCCGAGTCTCTGCTCGGGTCTGCTCTCTGTGTGACAGGTTTATTTCCTCTCTCTGGTCTGTTCCATTTGGGGGAGACATGGAGGTGTTACAGTTTGGATCTGGAACCCCAGAGGCCCACGCGTTGAGGGCAGCTCATTTGGGTTTTTTTGAGAGGTGGTCAGGAGGCAGGACCTAGTGAGGGAAGTTAGCCCACTGAAGATACACTCTTGACGCAGATTTGGTTACCCTGTCCTTTCTCAGTTCCCTTTCTTTGTGTCTTGACTGTCGCGCAGAAAACAGGCTTCCTCTGCCACACACACCTGTCTTGATGCACTGTGGCTGCTATGGGCCCAAAACAACGGGGCTGAAATGGGGCAAAATAACCCCTTCCTTGTGTTGAATTGGTTGTCTTCAGGTGTTCTGACATAATGAGGCACTAACGCACGAGGCCTCTGCGTGAACCCAACACTCAAGCCTCCATCCATAGCTAACACACGAGGCCCCTGCGTGATCCCAACACTCAAGCCTCCATCCATAGCTAACACACGAGGCCCCTGTGTGAACCCAACACTCAAGCCTCCATCCATAGCTAACACACGAGGCCCCTGTGTGATCCCAACACTCAAGCCTCCATCCATTCCGTCATCTCCTCAATGATGCTTGTGAAACCTCCTTCATGTCTGGGTGCTGGGGACTCAGAGAGAAAACCCAGAGCGAAGATGACTAACTCACCCTACCCAGCATAGCTGGACACATGGATAAACCTGTAAACACATGCCAAGCAACCATGAGGGCGTGCAGAGGAGGTGATACATTTAATTTGACTGAGTTTGGGTTGAGTGAGAGTGGCCTCCATAGGCTCATACATCTGCATATTTGGTCCCCAGCTGTTGGAACTGTATGGGAAGGAACAGGGAGCGTGACTTTGCTGGAGGAGGTGCATCACTAGGGGCAGGCTTTGAGGTTTAGAAAGAATGCGGCCCTGCTCTTTCTCTGACTCTGGTTGTGAATCAAGACATGAACTCTCAGCTGTTCCTTTGCTCTGTCACCATGGACTCGAACCCTTTGAAACCATAAGCCCGATTCAATGCTTTCCTTGGTACGTTGCTTTGGTCGTGGTGTTTTATCACAGCGATAGAAGGGTAACTAAGACACCGAGCTTTCAAACGGTTCCCCTCTGGCCTCTGAAGAGTCAGTCACGTTGTTCCCCTGACCTTTAACTTTCCTGCCTTGGCAGGTAGGCTGGACTTGGCTTAGATCAGCGGTTCTCAACCTCTGGGTCGTGACCCCTTCCCCCGGGGTCGCATACAGGATATCCACATTATGATTCACAACACTGGCAAAATTGCAGCTATGAAGTCACAGTGAAAATCATTTTACGGCCGGGCGGTGGTGGCGCACGCCTTTAATCCCAGCACTCGGGAGGCAGAGGCAGGCGGATCTCTGTGAGATCGAGACCAGCCTGGTCTACAGAGCTAGTTCCAGGGGACCACCACGACATGATGAACTGTAGTAAGGGGTCACCGCATTGGGAAGATTGAGAACCACTGACTTGGTTGCATGTTTCCCTGGGAAACACACACAGGGCTGTATAAATACCACGATAATTCCAAGCAATTTCAACGATTTTTTCTTTTCTTTTTTTATTTTCCCTTTTTTCTTTTTCGAGACAGGGTTTCTCTGCGGCTTTGGAGCCTGTCCTGGAACTAGCTCTTGTAGACCAGGCTGGTCTCGAACTCACAGAGATCCACCTGCCTCTGCCTCCCAAGTGCTGGGATTAAAGGCGTGCGCCACCAACGCCCGGCTGAACGATTTTTTCATGTTGAAATGGTCACATTGCAAAGTTCCAAAGAAGACAAAGTGTTTCAGGATAAAACGGCATATGTGAAAATAATTACCGGACGTGTTTCTTGAACACGTGCTGCTTCCGAGGTTCTATCCGCCATGACTGAGATGCATTTTCTTTAATACTTTGCAGGCAGCAAGCTGAGTTTCCCTCTGGGGCTTGAGTGACGCGGGCTGAGAAGTCTGAGAAGGGCCATGCATTTGAGGGAGGCACTTCCCGTATCTAGCAGGCAGCCTGCGAGGCGCTGAACCCCGTGAAGGATTGTGGGAAGATGGCCTTTGCCGAAGCGCGCTCTCCCCTCTCATCGCTTCTTCAGAACCCTGGATTAGCTGTCCCCGCCACTGCGAAGTCTGTCTGTCTGGGCGCCACTGTCCTTGGGTTTCATTCAGCACTAGGTACAAAGACGAGTAGTAGCTCAGCTCGTGACTCTTCCCTTATTGGACCCTTCTCCAAGGAGCTGGCTCGGGAAGGGTCTGATTTCCTGGGACCTAGCGGAGGAGTTCTCTGGGTGTGTTTGAGTGAATCAAGCAACAAAAGTAGCGGACAGAAGGGAGCCCCGAAGGACGACGAAGTGTTTCTGTGTTCCCTCTGTGGGCCCATTTTTCTTTTGTACATTTATATGTATGTATTGATGTTTGTGTGTGTGCTCCCGCGAGTCAGGGGACAACTTATGAGGATGAGTTCTCTCCCTCTGCCAGGTGGGTTCCAGGGATGGAACTCAGATCCTCAACCTGCTGAGCCAGCTTGTTGGACCACAGACTCTTTTCTTGTTACTTTTGTTGTAGGCTGAATGACAGCCCGGACAGTCAAATCATTTCAACCTGTGATCATAACCATATTTGGGAAAAGTTAGTTACATATATATTTATTTTCTTCTCTCCTTCTCTTCCTTTTATCTTTTAATTTTTGAGATAGGGTCTTATTCTATAAGCCCATGTAGCTGGCCTGTGTGGTCCACTCACGGCAACCATCTAAGTATTGCATAAGCTACCCTGCCTGGCTCTGCAGATGCCACTGAATGAAGAATCTCAAGATGCAGTCTGGACAGGGCATCTAAACTCAATCTCAATGTCTTGATAAGAGAAAGAAGACACCGGAAGAAGGGGAAGAGGGTCAGGAGGAGACAAAGACTGGGAATATGCAGCCAGGGAAGTCTGAGAGCCAACAGACGCTGGAAGAGCAAGGAGGAACGACACCCCAAACTGTGGGAGAATACATTTCTGTTGCTTTCAGCTCCCGAGTTTGTGGTAATTTGATACGGCAGCCTTGGCAAACAAGCACAGCTCAGAAACAGAAATATGCTTTCTGTGAAATTCCACTGGGTCTTGGCACTGTGTGGGTTGAGCTAGGTACAATTTGGAATTTCCCAATAACTCATTTCTCAACAGACACCTGACCCTACACTGGGGCTCCGACCATGAGGAACTGCTCAGTGTCTCAAAACAGGAGACCGGCATCGAAGCAGCTCAGATGCAATTCTGCAATTCGTCTTCCCCTGAAAGTTAATACGCTTGCCTTCTATTTTAAGAAGCGGGGGAGGTGCTGCGGAGATAGCTCAGTTGGTAAAGCCTTCACTAAACAACCATGAAGACCCGAGTTCTAGCACCAGTATCTTAATAAAAACACTGGGCATGGCAGTGCATACCTTTAATCCCAGGGCTGGGGAGGCAGAGACAGAAGGATCCTTGCCCTACTTGGTAGGTTTCAGGCTAGTGAGGGACCCTGTCTCAGAACACATGGGGGATGGTTCCTGATGAACAATACTGGAGATTGAACTCTGACCTCTTCATGCACACACACAAGTGCATGCACACCTGGGCACATGCCAACGTGTAATACACACATCAACTTTTAATAATGGTGCTAGGAGTTGAATCCAAGGCCTTGTGAATACCAAGCATCTACTCAACCGCTGCACTTATACGCCCTCCCACCCAGTAAAAAAGAACATTTTTTTTAAAAATTTATTTTTCGAGACAGGGTTTTTCTGTGTAACAGCACTAACTGTCTTGGAACTAACTCTTGTAGACCAGGCTGGCCTCAAACTTACTGAGATCCACCTGCCTCTGCATCCCAAGAGCTGGGATTAAAAGCATGTGTCACCACCGCCCGGTCAGTAAAAGATTCTAAACCCATCTATTATACCCTAAGGTTCATGGGCACATACATTGGCCTATCTAGCACCCACAATAATACTTTTACTATTCTACAAATGGGTAAATTAGAGACTGGGGAGCTGACCTGCTCAGTGACATCGCTCGAAGGTGGCCTTCAGAATCCCAAACTGCTCGCTTCTCTGAACACTGTGTTCTTTCTGCTATATCGGTCCAGGTGGTGGAGAAATTCACACTCTAAAGGGGGGGGGATCAATATCCTGCAAAATGAATGAGTCAGAGCTGCTCCTAGGATCAAAGCAGTCCTCAGGAAAGAGAGGGCGCCTGAGCTGTACCTTCACCTTCATTTCCTTATTCTCCGCAGGCAATGTGGATCCAGGGAGGAATCAGACAAGGTCCTCTGGGTGAGGAATTCATGTGCGCATGTTTGTTCAGAGAGGCAAAGTGGCAGTTTGTGTGTGGTAAATGCCTGTTAAAAGACAAAGTGGAGGTTGGTGTAGTGGCACACACTTGTAATCCCAGCACTGGGGTGGGGAGCTGAGGCAGACTGAGCTACATGGTGAATACCAGGCGCGCCGTGTCTCAGCCGCCCTCACCCCCACAAAACAAAGACAACACAATAGAATCAACTGGACGGTGGTCGAGGCAAGGTCCCTAATTCGGAGTCCCAGAGAGGTGAGCGAAGTCTTTCTGAAGAAAGGACTCCTGCCACAGCAGAAATATGATGGCTAAGCAAGCTTTAGTCACCTGCAGTAAAAGTCTTTCTAGGCAGAGCGTAAGCAACCCACCCGCGGAGGTGAGACAGCCTCCTGAGTGGCTGGCACACGTCGTGGCTAAGCTTACTAGTACTAGAAGCTAAAAGGGGCGTGGATTTGTGGGTCTGAGTTGATCGATGAAGAGCTGCTCGATGGATCTCCGGTCTCCGTGCTCTCACGGTGGCGGCTCCCTTCTCAACCATAACGCACGGCCTTTTGGTAAGTGGATGCGAACACTCGGGCAAAACAGACCATCCATCCCTGACTCCTTGGTGCCAAGCTGGTCCCCCGCCCTCCGCGGGAGGCCCTGTTACCATGGCAACTAGGTTAGGGCGGAAGTGGTTTTAGAAGATTGACTCTCACTAATCAGGTGACTCTCCAGACTTCAGCACGTGACACCGGAGCCCAGGCGCGCGCTCTACCTAATCGAGCCGCCGTCCCTCTTTCAGCGACAACTGACAGCGCTGTAGAGCAATGGCCTAGGAGGCTCTCTTAGGAGACCCCACCTCTCCATAGGGAAAGGACCAATTAGGCAGAGGCAAAGAGAAGGACCGCCCCAGGTTTTGCCCGGGTTTGACAGACGCAATTGAGGCCATCACAGAGTCCCTCCGCCCCTAGCCATCGAGCCCGCGACGGATGGACTCGTTGTCCAATAGCACGTCCCTTGGCCGCCGCCGGGTCCCGCCCTCTCAGGGACGGAACCAATGAGCACGCCAGCTCCTGGCCGGGTAGAGGGGTTGCACTGCGGTAATATGGCTCTTCCTTAGCCAGCGGCGGTGTCTAGTCCGGGCGCCGAGCTGCCGGGGCTCTCGGGTGGTTCGTTTCTAAGCTGCAGGGGCTCGGCGGATAGCGGCTCCGGAGGCTGCGGCGGATGCGGGAGGACTGCCCGCCTGGCCGCCTGGCGGCCCCGGGGTCCAGATGAGCTCCAGTGCTTCGCTCGGGGGCCCGGTGCCCCTGCCACCCCCGGGCCCGTCCGCCGCGCTGCCGCCCGGTGCCCCCGCGCGGGCCCTGCATGTGGAGCTGCCGTCCCAGCAGGTGAGGCGGCCGCGAGCCGGGGGGCGGAGATGGCCGGGAGAGGAGGTCGGCTGGGCTCGCGGGACTGAGGAGAGCTGTCAGGAGGAGGACCCCGCGTCCTGGGTTGGGGGAGCCGGGCGTTCCCGCGCTCAGACCTCTGCATCCCTCTGATAGGCGCCGGGGAGCCCTGCGCCCTGCCGGCCGACGCCGCGCTTTTCCTTTCGCTCCAGCGCCCAGGAGTCGGTTTTCTTGCACTTATTCTTAGCGTTATGGGGTGCTTCTTTCTGCTCCTCCTGAGGAAGGTATTTGGGACGTCGGGGTTTCTCTCCCAAGTCTCATATCCTCATGGCACACTTCACTCCCTCGGGTGAACGCCTGGACGGAGGATCTGAAGTATGTTTTCATATCTTGGATCTTAGGTTGCAGGGGTGTAAGGAGGACGAGAGAACACTGACTTTGGGGATCTGACAAAATTCTTGATGACACCCGCCTGTCTATAGAGTGTGTCTTCTACTGCCCTCCCTTCATGGGTGAGACTCTGCAGGGACCTTTGCACTGAAGAGGACCGGGAGAAACTGTCAGTCACGGAGAGGTTACCGTGCTCCTAGGTCTGTGCAAAGTGCTCATTGAATCCTCACAACTCCGTGAGACAGCTGTTTTTATCATCCCGATTTTTCAGTTCTAGAAACAGGCTTGTCCACTGCCTTCCTGTTACTGGTGGGGCTGGGTTTCCTCAGACAGGGTCTGACTGCAGCCCTTGCACCGGGCATAGTTTGCTTGAGGCTTGAGCAGCGACTCCACCACCGTCCACAGGACAGAGCAAGCTTCCTTAGCCCCTTCCTGTAACTTTCCATCCTTGCCCGAGACAGGAAGGAGCTACACTAGAGCGCGGAGGCTAGAGAGGGCCAGGCATGAAGTGGATCGGAACGTAAAGGAAGGGAAAGGTTGCACACCCCGCTACCCGGTGCCCTGCCAGTAGGGAAACATCATTAATTGCTGGAAGCGAGGCTCTGTGGTGGGAGAGGGCTTAAAAGATCAGAAGGCATGTGCCCTGGTTTTGTGGTGCAGTTGGGCAGGGACTTTGTGGAGAGTATTAAGAGTTGGAAGGTGGTTTGGATTACATTTTGAGAGTGTGGCTGAAGAGAGTTGTATGTGGATTGGGCATCCAAGTGTGAATTTTTCTATGTGTGGGAGGTGGATTTCGAGGGGGTGCTGGGAGTTCGGGATCTAGATGGGCTTAGTCTAGGGGAACTATGAGAACGTGTGGGGTTGGAGAAGAGAAATCATCATTTACTACACAAAGCCTGCTCTGTGAATAACAGTTCACAGTTTAACACCAGCGGGAATAATCCAAGCAAACTGTCCATGGACTCAATTCATGTATTTGTCGGGTTTCTGGGTTGCTGCTAGTGGCCGGCCTAAGTTTGCAGCTGGATGTGGCATGAGCTTGGCAAGCTCTTTACGGCTTCCTGGGAGTGTCATCCTAACTGTTAGGCAACGTATATAACAAAAACACATTCCTTCTGTGGTTGATATTAATTTAGCTTTCTAGATCAAAATTATTCATGTTTTGGAAAACTTTTTTTTTTTTGGAGACAGGGTTTCTCTGTAGCTTTGGAGACTGTCCTGGAACTAGCTCTTGTAGACCAGACTGGCCTCGAACTCTGCCTGCCTCTGCCTTTCTAGTGCTGGGATTAATGGCGTGCGCCATCACTGCCTGGCTGAAATAAATATTTTTTAACATAAGCATTTTGTTGATTAATATATTAATTTACTATATAACACAAGTTCCAATAGGGTTGACATTATCTGCTTTTAGAAGAGATTTGAGTTTGCCTAGAAGAGCCCACAGAATTATGTATAAGACATATATAGTTTACCTTTTCTTATTTTAATTTAAAAATTTTTAGCAGGGCCGGACGGTGGTGGCACACGCCTTTAATCCCAGCATTTGGGAGGCAGAGGCAGGCGGATCTCTGTGAGTTCGAGACCAGCCTGGTCTACCAGAGCTAGTTCCAGGACAGGCTCCAAAACCACAGAGACCTTTTGGCAGAGACCTTTAATTTAATGTGTCCTTAATATTAAGCTTAACTGAGAGAATTTCTTTCCTCCTCCAAAGCGCCCCAGCCACATTCTCAGATACTTGGAATGCAGACGTTTTTAGAGGCTTTTAGTGATTACCCTTTTGGAGGTCACATGTTCCTTTAAGAATTTATAAAAAGGCTGGAGAGAAGGCTCAGTAGCTAAGAGCACTGGCTGCTCTTCCAAAGGATCTGGGTTCAATTCCGCATGCCAGCTTATTGTCTGTAACCCCAGTTCCAGGGGCTTGATACCCTCATACAGACATACATGCAGGCAAAACACCAATCCACATAAAATAAAAATTAAAAATAAACAGAGATGGCTCAGCAGTTAACACTGACTGCTCTTCCAGAGGACCAGGTTTAATTCCCAGCATCCACGTGGTGGCTCACACCTGTCTGAACTACAGTTCCCTTACACAGGGATACACATAGGCAAAACACCAATGCACATATAAATAAAAACAATTAATTAAAAAATAAAGAATATAAAACATTAAAAAAAGAAATTCATAAAAGATACATACTCTTAGAAAATGTACTTATAAATACACGTGAACACCTAATCTCGCACGAGGCTTTGGTTTTTTTGTTTAAATGGAAAATTTAAGATTGACTGTTCCTAACTTGGCTTACACCTTTTTATTTAAAAATATTACAGAATGTAGCTATTAGACTTTTTTCTTGCATGGTCTTCCATATAATGTGTTTCACCCATATTTTTCATCTGTCTATATACGTGTGTTTGTGTGCATATTGGCGCACAAGTGTGTGGAGGCCAGTGGACCACTCCTGTGTCATCCCCGGGACACTGCCCCTTCCTTTGAGACAGGGTCTTAGTTTACGTTCTGCAGAACCCTTGCCTGAGGTTCCTGAGTGCTAGGATTGCAGGTGTGTGATATCACCCACCCCTCACTGTTGTAGGGTTTTGGGACTCTTTCTAGAAATTCTCTATTCCACTGCACCGCGTGGCCGTGCAGAAGGATCTCGGAGTACACGTGATGTCTGTAGGATGAAGTTAGCTCAGTGAAAACACAGGATTGGTAGTGTGTTTGTTTGCTTATGTTTGACTTGCCTGGTGCTCACTACTTAGATCAGGCTGAGCTCAGACTCACAGAGATTAATTTGCTGTTACTGATAAGATTAAAGGCATAAGCTACCACTCCGGGCGCTCGCTCGCTCTCTCTCTCTCTCTCTCTCTCTCTCTCTCTCTCTCTCTCTCTCTCTCTCTCTCTCTCTCTGTATTTAAACCCATAGGAGTCTTTCTATTTACACTCATACCATTGTATTAGAGCCAGTTTCTCTTTATTTTTTGCTAACTCTGGATATTTCTAACCCGAGTTTATTGATTGAAACCATATATGTGTGGTCACATGTGCATACACATATATGTACACAGTACATATACATATGTATGTATTTGGTATTTAAATGTACGTTTCTTTAGCTGTTGGTTTTCCTTTATTGCATATTAGACAGTATGCTAAGCACATGCTCTCAGTTTTCCTGCCCAGCTTTGTGAGTTTTAATATATTTACATATTTTGCTACTTGAATTTCCTCTGTGAAGCTCATGTTCATGTCCTTAACATTCATTTTTCTAATTGTTTTTGGTTTTTCAAGACAGGGATTCTTTGAGTAGTAGTCCTGGCTGTCCTGGAACTCATTCTGTAGACCAGGCTGGCCTCGAACTCACAGAGATCCGCCTGCCTCTGCCTCCTGAGTGCTGGGGTTAAAGGCGTGTGCCACTACCACCTGGCCACTTTTCTAATTGTTTTGCTTATGGTTTTTATTGTCTTGAAGATTCCTTTTTACTTTCCTTTCTTTGTTTTGGTTTTTGAGAGAAGTGAGTTAGAGCTATTAGCCTTTATTATTATTATTATTATTATTATTAATTTTATCTTTGTGTTTCTGCTTCTGCATTAGTTAGGAAGCATGGAACTGGGGGTCAGAGGACAGCCTCCGATGTCAGTTTCCACCTTGTTTTAGAAGGAGAACCTTGTTTTTCTGTG
Source organism: Alexandromys fortis (assembly GCF_014885135.2). Lineage (NCBI taxonomy): Eukaryota > Metazoa > Chordata > Mammalia > Rodentia > Cricetidae > Alexandromys > Alexandromys fortis. The sequence continues at coordinate 7,571,083 of NW_026067967.1, read as the reverse complement.
GCCTACAGAAGGCTAGATGCCTGCATTTTGTAGGAGTATCTGGATTACACAGTAAGCAAGTCTTGCTTTGTGTTGGTCCTGGAGATTTGTACTCAAGCTCTCTCACTCCTAGGGCAATGCTTGCCTACTTGTACCATCGTCGTCATCGAAGTCCCTGAACTGAAGCCAGGACCTCACACACGCTGGGCCACTCCTGTCGTCTGTCACCGAATTATAGCCTCAACTCTTTCTCTACTTTTTTTTTGAAACAGGGTCTTACTGTATAGTTCTGGTTGGCCTGGAACTCACAGACCTACCTGCTTCTGTTTCCCCAGGGTGCAGGATTAAAGGCGTGCACCACGCGCCCAGCTCTTTTCTCTGTTTTTTGTTTGTTTGTTTGTTTTTGAGACAAGGTCTCATTAAACAGCCCAAGCTTGCCTTGAACTTCCCCTGTAGTATTTTGCTTGAATGTCTGTGCTTCCCAGGTGTGTCTGGTTCTTGCAGAGCACCCTGAAAAGGGAGTTGTAGGTGGTTGTGAGCTGCCACGTGGGTGCTAGGAATTTGAACCTGGGTCTTCTGCAGGAACAGTCAATGCTCTTAACCTCCGAGCCATCCGTCCAGCCCTCCGTTTTAATAGTGAGGAATCAGCACCATTAAGAACATGCTCCGTGTGGTACAGCTGTCACTTCTTGGAACTTTTTCATCCTCCCAGGCACAGCCTGCACACCCAGGACACAGCTAGCTCTCCGTTTTCCTCCACACTCGCCCTTTTGTGGCAAAGCTCTCTTCTACTTTCTATGAATTTGACCATCTGGGTTCTGTGGGTACATGAATTCTCCGTGTTTGTGCTTTTGTCTCTGCCTGCTTTCCCTCAGCGTAATGTTTCCAGGGTTCCTTCTTCATGGTGGCCTGTGTAAGACTGGCCCCTCCTGCAAGCCTCACCCATCCTGTCTAGTCAGTGATCCTTGCTGTTCACCTGCCTTTCTTCTGTGCATAAATGCCACGTGGCATTTAGTTGTCCTGCCTCCTTTTAGCTGTGACAGTTTCTTACACTTTTTACAGTTACACCTTCCGAACCTTTTTTTTTTTTTTTTTTGATGCCCTTGACTGTTTTGCTTACTGGTCACATATTTTGTAGGATGTTTCTGTGTGGCATTAATATGAATTTTTTTTCATAGTGGGGACTTCTTCCAGAACCATATAGTTCTCCAGTGGGTACCAGCAGTGTGACCTATAATTAATTTGTGATGCTAGCTACCTGGAGTTCAAAGATTAAAGGCTCAGCCCTGCCCCCATGCCCTTCAAATGCCTATCTTAATCCCGGGCTTTCCAGAACTTCTGGACTCCCAAGACCAGGAAACCTTTTGGTTTACTGGTTCATTGTGGAGGAGATGGGGAGCAGCCAGATGGAAGAGAGCTGTGTGGGGAAGTGGGGGTGCTCACCCTCAGGGTTTTTGAGATCATTGTGTAAAGACTTTTGATGATTAACTCAGGGGCCAGCTCCTTTCCCGAGATGAGTGGGGCTCAAGAAGAATGAGAGGAAGCTGGGCAATGGCCATGCACTCCTTTAATCCCAGGCGGAGGCTGGTGGATCTCTGTGAGTTCAAGGCCAGCCTGGTCTACTAGAGCTAGTTCCAGGACAGCTAGGGCAGGAGAAAACCTGTCTCCAAAAATGTAAATAAAAAACAAACAAACAAACAAACAAAAAACAGAGGAAGAAGAGAGGGGAGAACGAGGATGACGCCCAGGGACAGAAGCCAGGCAGACACCAGCCAGCCATACTTAGAGATAGCAGGAACATGAGGCATATAGAAAGATAAGAAACCCCAAGGCAAAGGTAGATAAAGAGAAATAAAGAGTTATCCAGAAATGAGCCTAAGCTAGGCCAAATATTCATTACTAAGAAGTCTCTGTGTCATGATTGGGAGCAGGTTGACGCCAAAATCGAAAGCCTGGTTGGTACATCTGCTCCTCCTGTCCCTCTTCCCTAATCTGCTCCTTGGGACCAAGTTGCTCTGTGAAGATCACACTTAAAGAGTGGGGATTTGTTCCCCCACTCCCTTGGGAACGGAGTATCTACATAAATTATTTCCAGTGATACACTTTTACAGACGAGGAACCTGAGGACTAAGTGACTGACTTTCTCTCTCTCCCTCCTTACCCCTCTCCTTCCCTTCCTCTCTCTTTCCCTTCTTTCTTTCTCTTTTTCCTTTTGGAGACAGGGTTTCTGTGTATATCTCTGTTGTTCTGGAACTCACTCTGTAGAACAGGCTGGCCTCGAGCTTACAGAGATCCGCCTGCCTCTGCCTCCTGTGTGCTGGAATTAAAGGCATGCACCACCACGCCCAGAGAGGTCTTAGGTGACTTTCTTAAAAGTCAAAGGGAGTGTCCACTTTAGGGACTGCCTGTAGCCACCCACTCTGTAGGGTTCTGATGAAAAGGTTTAAAAATGCCTAAATGTTTACGGCCATCATGTTTTATATTTAACTCCAACAGCATCTGCACTTAGCAGCGTGTTGATTATGAAGTAGTAACTCAGTATTTAGTTGCTTATGTGACTTCCCTTAAAGAATGAAATAGCTTACAGAGTTGATGAAATACTATATAGCTAGGCTGGCCTTGAACTCAAAGAGATCCACCTGCCTTTGCCTCCCAAATTCTGGGATTACAGGCATACAACTTACCCGGACGTACGTCTCTGATTTTTTTTTTTTTTCCCGGTCTGTTGTGTTGGTGAGGCCAGGGTAGGCACGGGAAAGCTGGATCTTCCTGGGGAAAGATGCCTTTTGCAGCCAATGCTCTGCTCTGTAGCGTTATTCATTTCCTAAGTATTTATCAAACCTCTTGACCACAGCAAGGAACGGCAATCTATAGTTGTGTCTGTAAAATGAAAGCATGGGAACTTCTGAGCAGGGTTGGCTCTTGTAACCAAACCACGGGGAAACTTTGGGAACTTCCGATGTCACATCTTCAAGTCACTTTTCTATGACAGAATTCCATCAAGAATTTAAGTTCTTATCTTGTTGTTATTTTTTGTTCTTCCTGAGAAAATGCTTAGCTTTTCTGTGAAGAGGAAAGCTATTTTCTTATTTGTGTTTATGGAGAGATTTCTTCTCAGAATCACAGTTCTTAGTTCTTGGTTAGAAAATCCAGAAGTGAAAGTGACTGGGAACAGGACAGAATTGAAAGTCGGGGCTGCGGCGAGCGCTGAGATGACAGAATTTACATCTTCACAGTTTCCAAGTGTGCATCTTACATTTGTATTTATTTTTGAGACAGGGTCATCCGTCTATGTAGCCCTGGCTGTCCTGGGAGTTACTGTGTAGACCAGGCTGGCCTTGAAAACATAGAAACTCAAGCTGGCGAGTCTTTAATCCCAGCACAGGGAGCAGAGGCAGGTGATTTCAAGGCCAGTCTGGTCTACAAGAGCTAGTTCCAGGACAGAGAAACCCTGTCTCAAAAACCAAAAAGAAAAAAAAAAAATAAACAAAATGAAAAGAAAACATAGAGACTCAGCTACCTCTGCCTCCCAAGTCTTAGGACCAAAGGTGTGTGCAGCAGCATGGGCCACAGATGTTTGTTTTTGAGACAGGTTTCTCTGTGTAGCCCTGGCTTTTCTGGGACTCTGTGTAGACCAGGCTGGCATCGAACACACGGAGATCCATCGGCCTCCTACCTCCCGAGTGTGTGTCACCACTCACTGCCCAGCCAGATGTGTATTTTTAATACACCGTGGTAATTCTACCTGCAAGCCAAGACACACTTCTGCTGTGGCAAACAGATAATGGTCAGTTTCAGTGTACTGGGATGTGTACAGTTAGAGACTTTGAATTACTTTAGAAAAATGAAAGACATACATTTTAAAAATATGGGTTGTATACTTTAGGTTTCATGGCGTTGCTTCTGTCCTGTGTTGCCGGAGTCCTTTACTTATTTACTTTTTGATTGTATCTAAAATGATAGTGGTCTTTTTAAATCTGTAGTGAACACTGTTTTCCATGTGACTCTGAGGCTGAAACTCAAGTTTTGGAATAATGGAATTTTACAGATAAAAAAAAAAAAAGACCAAACCCTGAAGTTCTCAGAGGTGAAATTATTTGCCGTGAGCATGCTCTGGAGACCTCGGGTTCTCTGTGGTCGATCTGTAGGAGCTCCTGATCTGCAGCACCGGGGTCGCCTGGTCAGGACTGTGCGTGCTGAGAATTTGTTTAACTTCTCTTTAGACTTTAACATAGTGTCCCCCAGTTTTGGTGACATTAGGCTGGAACCAAAATGGGGTGGTGGTATTTGCTTTAGACTTCCCTTTAAGGGCAGGGCTGAACACTGAGATTCTGCCCCTGCCCATTCATGGTGTGAACCAATGAAACTTGGAAATGCCCCCTCCCCTGGACTCTGGGGCTGCTCTTCCTGTTTTGTGTCTGGCTTTACCCAGTCTGTCCCTTTCTGAATGTTCTTGGGAGCAGTGAACTCTCCACCTCCTGAAGTTTCGGAAACGGCAAACATCTGCTGGCTGCAGTTTCCCCGTGCCAGCAGCCTGGCGCTGTGTGATATTTAGTGCCGATTGCTGTGGGTGCACAGTGTTTGTCTGGGCTGAGATGAATAACCCTGAAGCCGAGCACTGGAACCCAGCACTTGCTGTTCCATCCGTGAAAATGGTAGCATTTTTTCCCCATTATGGGGAATATTCTAAAAGATGTGACCAGACCTTTTAAAATAACAAGATACATCAGGAAGCTGAAACTAGTGTCGACTTTGGTCCATGGATTCCTGAGTAAGGAAAAAGTGAGCAAGTAAAAGAAACGGGAATCCCAATTTATGTTTTTCTATGAAAAACTTGGTGACTTTTACCATGACTGAATGTTTGGTGACTAAGCGATTGACTCTGAGCTCTAAAGAGTTGAGTGTGTTTACACTAGCCAGTGTTGAAATCAGTTCTGAGCACTGGGTAGGAAAGACTGACCAGTTGGCCGTGTCCTGGGTAGGTATTTGTGAAGTGCCGTCTCTGACTGCTCTAGCACTGGTCCTGAAACTGGACCTTGTGATTCCGTCTGCCTGACTGCCTTGGAGAGGATATGGATTATTTCCTTCCTCAATTCCAAACATTCTTTGTATGAGAGCTAATCTCCAGAAACCTTTCAAAAGTCTGGGAGATGAAAATGCTGTAGTTTAGACTCACGGAGTGTTTACAGTTTCGTCTCTGCTAAAGGTGCACGAACCTGCCGGGTTGCTTTGTAGGCTCAGGCGTGGTGGGCAGGTGGGTGTGGGCGTTCATGAGAGGCTGAGGGTAGGCTGTGTCATTGCATTCACAGGAAGGCATTTCGGGCTTCTTTCCACGAAGTGACTAAATGGAGTTTATTCTGTGTGGAGGATTTTCCGGACAATAGGAGAAGAGCCAGCTGCCTCTGCTACTCTGGAGAGATTAATTTGTCTCCCCCAGAAGATACAATAGTTCTTAGATTTGTAGAATTTCAGAATTATTCTCTTTTAGAAATATTTTCTAATTGCGTATTTATTTATTTTGTGTACATATGTGGCGGTCATAGGACCACTTTCAGGGGTCTGTTCTCTTCTTCCACTGGTTGGGTCCTGAGGGGACCAGACTTGGGTTGTCAGCCTCCACGGGAAGAACCATCTTGTCGACCTGGAACTTACCGTGTAGTTTAAGGTGGCCTCAGATTCCTGTCAGTCATCCTCGTGCAAAGATTACAGACAGGCCTTTGCCACTGTGCCTAGGTGTTAAACTTCATTGTCGATCGAATGATTGTATTACTGGGATGGAACTAAGGGGTTTTGCTACGCTGACCCCTACTGAGCTATAGTTGCTGATTTCCCTGGTTCTTTGGCTCAGTACTTAAGCTGTCTACCTGGAGTTAGTCTTAGATCCTGGAAGCTGGGGATTGATTCTTACAAGATTTCTGCTTCAGACTGTAGCTGCAAGTCATGGGCTGTTGTAATCAGGGAGCTCCCATCTCCCTGTCCGTGGGTTCAGCTGTTTGCTGAAACTCTGCAAACCAGCTCACCATTACAGCCTGCAGCACAGGAACTCTACAGGGAGGGAATCACAGAATAAGGTTTGGAGAAGGGTCTGGGGTTGACCTGAGCATGTGCTTGTTCAGAACCTCCTGTACTGGGCTGGAGAGATGGCTCAGAGGTTAAAAGAACTGACTGCTGTTCTGAAGGTCCTGAGTTCAATTCCCAGCAACCACATGATGGCTCACACCCATGTATAATTAGATCTGGTGCCCAGAACACTATATACATAATAAATAAATTTAAAAAAAAAAGAACCTCCTGTACTTAGGGCTTCACAGTAATTCTGTTACACAGACGTGCCTATTAAACGGTCACGGTGACTTCTGTCCCTTTGTAGGTCAGGGGTTGGAGTAGAAACAGCCCTGGCTGTCCTGGAACTCCCTCTGTAGGCCAGGCTGGTCTTGAACTCAGAGATCGGCCTGCCTCTACCTCCCGAGTTCTGAGAGTAAAGGCCTGCGCCACCACTGCTCTGCTGTGCCTTGGTCTTTTGTGTGGAAGCTTCTGGGCCTCATATTCCTATCTAGCTGGCTGATTGAATGACCTTTACAGAACTTTTCCTCTTGTATTAGCTCTAAAAGAAAAACAATCAATTCTCCCTCCCCCAAATAATCATTTCATGCAGAGAAAAGGTTTGCTTTGGAGGTTTGGAGGTTCCAGTCCGAGATTGGTCAGTCTCATTATTTTGCCCTTACGGTGAACCAGCCTGGGCTTGAGCACAGCAGCAGAAAGCTGCCCATTGATTGGGATATGGAAGGGGGAGGAAGGGGCTGCCATCCCACCATCCCTCCAGGGGCACACGGCCTGACTCTCATTAGATCTCAGCCCTTACAGGTCATTCTGCTTCCCAGTGGTGTAAACGGGGGACCAAGCCATGAACACATAGCATTTGGAGATGCTTTAGACCTGGTCTCTAGTCCCCCTTCAAGTCAGCATCCCGCCACTGTCCGGGTATTAATTACATTTATAATAATTTTGCCTTTATAACTGTCAATGTGGCTCAGTAGTAAATCTCTGGATTTTCATTCCAAGCAGTAGAAGGAAGGAGGGGAAAAAAGTGAGAAGAAAACCAACCAACCACAAAACCTCATCTTGGTCATGTGATGCTCACCTGTAATCTTAGTACTGGGGTTTTTCAGTTGCTTCTTGTAGCGGTGGTATTCAGAGGTGTTGCTAACGAATCCTGAGTAGTTAGGAGACTCTAAACTATTCTGGTTTGTTGGGCTGTGGCATGCAAGGGGAACTTTGTAAAAATGAGAGTGTTTGTGGGTGCTGAGGGCTTGGGGACTGAAGATTCCACTTGAGCTTTGGTGCCTTAAGACTTTTAGTGAAGCTTGACCAGAATGGGAGGAGTAAGAGGACCTCGCTACACAAAGGAGAATTGGTTCGTTTCACAGAAAATAAAGAAATCAAAGTTCCGGCTTAGAACTTTGCTTAGCCTATGCCCGGGGCCAGCATGTTCAAGTTCAATGTATCTCAGTGCCGTGAACCTTTGTAAGAAGCCGGACGCCTGCTTTCAGAAGATGAAGCTGATGCACAGGCAGGAGAGGGAAGCTGCTTTTCCTGGTGTGACGGGAGCTTTGAGGCAGTGAGTGACAGACGTCAGGGGAAGAGCAGATGCCCATCATGCTGAGGAGACAGTGCTGAGCATGGCTGGCTACAACTGGGTTACACAGGAGACCTGAAAGGCCAAGAGGCCTCGGGTTTTGAAGCAGGGTGTCTGGGAGGCAAGCTTGGTGCACCCATCCAAGGGATCAGACTTGTGGTCCAGTTTCACTTTTGCTTCTTACTGACAATGTGAATGGGAGTATTCCCTTTTCTTCAGTCCCAACTTTCTCATTACAAAGCAAGTCTGCTGGAAGTCTCTGCTTCCATGAAAACAAGCATTTGAAGTGCCAAGACCTGGTTAAAATAGGGTTCTGGGGGTCAGTGCCGTGCTAGGACTGTGTTCCCAAGGGATGAAGGCTCAGGAGACCCTCAGGACCTCAGCCCCGCAGTTCTGGGATTCTCTTTGTTGACCATTTCCGCATCAGACCCTCGTTTTATTCTCCTTTCTTGTCTTTGTGGAGATGAATCCTGAATCTGCCTCTTTCTGTTAATCCTAGGTCCGGTTACCTTTCCCACCGATAGCCACGCCCCTTCCCACGGACCCATCAGCTCATTTTCATAAATTGCTTCACCGTTTTCGCAGGGAGCTCTCACAGCCTTTGCCTTATTCCCCAGTAGCCACCACAGGTACACAGACGGAAGGGAAGCCACCAGTGGTTTGCTGACTGGAGAATGTAGAACAACCCTCGAGTCCAGGGTTACTGGTTATGGTTAGGCTCCTCCCACTGAGTCGCCCTCGTGCAGGGATTGGCCACCACATACGTCTGCATTGAAAGATTTGTTGCATCTGTTTTTTTATAAGTATGAATTTATTTTTCATATAAAAGTAGGGAATAAATTCCTATGCTTTCTAATGTAAAATGCGTATAAAAGAATACAGTGCCCAGTCACTCCACCGCTGTGTTCTCTCCTGGGGCCAGTGATGTTACCATTTATACCTAAGCCTCTCCAGGAATTGTATCATTGAAATCCGTTCTCTCTGTGAAACACACACAGCACAGTGATGGTGTGGACTATTGAGAGACTAACACATCTCGGCCATTGTTCCAGCACCACCACGGATTCCTTGTTCTTCATGGCCGTGCGAGCTGCCCTTTTCCCTCTAGGATCTCTAACTCAGCTACCGGTGGATACAGTTAAAGTTCTCTGCAGTTTTCCGCCGATACGAACTATACTTGGTTCTATTTTCACTAGTTAGCTTCACGTTACCGCAAGGTACCTAAGATAATCAGCTTACAGAGAGGGGAATATTTTGGGTCATGGATTTTGAGATCTCAGTCTGTGGTCGGGTGGCTTTGGTCCTGTGGTGGGTGCTGCCGATTATGGCAGGGGGTACTTCCTGCAGCAGAGAGTCACTTCTCCCTCAGCAGGACGCCAAAGAGGTAGGGGAGGCCCTGGGGTCACACCTCCAGTGATCCTGCTGGCCCCGCCCCCGTGGCCTCTTAAAGCATCACTCTGGGGGACAAACCTAGACCTGAAAGAGCACCCCAGATCTAAACTTTACTTGGTAGAGGCAGGAGGGTCAAGGGTTTGAGGGACGCCTGAGCTGCAGAGTGAGTCCAAGTCCAGCGTGAGACCTTGTCTGCCCCCAACCAACCACTGCAAAAGAAGAAAGTGTCATATCGCATACCTGGAAGTCTATATTTGGTCTACATGGGGAAGTGGAACTATGTAGAAGGCATGCGCATCTGTCGCCCAGAGATTGCCAGGTCGGCGTTGGTGGATGGCTTCTGCCAGGTGCTCTGCTGTCCGCAGAGTGCCTGCCTCGCCTCAGGATGATGTTAGCTCCTTCCACTGGAGTTTCATTACATTGGTTTTGTGCACAAGGCTCTTTCCATGTTTGAGTACTCTTCGGATTATCTGTTCATGTTCTTCCCCAGTAGCTGGGATTTTCTTGGGAATTGTGAAATTGCTTTGGTTACTTGAGTTTAAATATTTTCCTCAGGTTATTTTCTTCCTTTTGCTTTGCAGTTGGCCATTTTGTCACAAAGTTTGCCTTGTGTTTTTTTGAGACAGATTCTCACTCTATAGCCTAGGCTGGCCTTGAACTCAGTGTGTAGCCCAGGTTGGCCTCTTCAGTGTTGGGATGATGGGTGAGCTGCTGTGTTCCGCTACCGAGTATAATTTTAAGCCATTAAAAATTTTTGTATTCCTTTTAAAAACTTCTTAAATTTTATTTGCCTGTTATCGTGTGTGTGTGTGTGTGCGCGCGCACATGTGTGCGGTGTAGTGTACAGATAGAAGCATGCTACAGCACATGAGTGGAGGTTAGTGAACCACTTTGGGGTATTGGTTTTCTCCTTCCTCTGAAGGTCCTAGGGATGAGACTCAGTCCGTCAGGATGTGTGACTCGGTTTACCCACTGAGTGTCTTCCTGACCTCTAAAGCATTTTTATGTAGTACCTTATTTATCTCTTATTGCAGCTAAGTTAATTTTGTGTCTTTCCTAGATCTTTGAACTTAAGAAGTTTCTTTGGGTACTTTTTTTTAAATACCAGGCTGGCCTTGAACTCACAGATCCACCTGCCTTTGCCTTCCAAGTGCTGGCATTAAAGGCATGCACCACCACACCCAGCTCATTTCAGTAAAGAAAAATATTTTAGCAAAAACATAAAAGTTGTACATATTTATGGGGTACTGTGTGATGTTTTGACGTAAGTATACTTGTGTGTATTCTTTATGATGACATCAAAAATTGTCTTGTAGCTTTTCAAGATGTATAGTGAGCCAGGCATGGTGGCGCACGCCCTTAGTCCCAGCACTTGGGAGACAGAGGCGGGTTGATCTCTATGAGTTTGAGGCTATCCTGGTCTACACAGTGAATTGTAGTGAGATCTTGTCTTTTTTTTTTTTTTTTAAAGATTTATTTATTTATTTTATGTATTTGAGTGCTCTGTCTGCATGTACAACTTTATTCCAGAGGAGGGCAAATGGAAGAGAAGGCAGGTTCGAGGAGTAAGAAAGCAGAGAAACACCCGACCTTCAGAGGCTTAGCCGTGGCGAAGCCTGTTTCATGATTTATCAGTGCTCAGGAAGTGACGTCATTAAACTAATTCTTGGGCTGATTTGAAAGCAGAGTTAAAGTTTCTAGCTGAGAAGCTGTGTGATCCACGCCAGTGAAAGTGCTCAGGTACGAGCAGAACTGGCTTGTGTTTCATGGCGGATAATAGTTGGGTTAAGTCTGTGACATTGACTCTTGGCAGCCCTTGCTTAGGGCTGGAGGTCTCTAAAGCTTTCTTCTCTCAGAATTTCCCCAGGGGTCCTTCAGGTGGGGCTCAGGTGGAAATTGCCGCAGTGCCCAAGGGGCTTCCCTGGTTTTGAAGGGTCTGACTTGATAGCTCACATCCCGCCTCAGTGATTGAGTGTCTGTCTTCTTTGGAAATGTAGGAAACAAATTTTCTGCAAAGTTTCATTTTCTTCCATAAAGTTAAAACGAACGAACAGGAACCCAACTTTACCTGAGCATACCTGGGTCTTAGCCCTGGCCTTACCTGCCAGTGAGCATGGTTCGGGGCGGAGAATAAACGCCTGAACCAAGAAGGCAATGCAGCCGGGAGTGCTGAATGCGGACAGAGAATGAGAGGCATTTCTAATGCAGATGCTGTGAAGAAACCTTCTCATAAGGTCTGTGCTTGCAGCCAGCATGCCTGCGGTGGCTTTTCTATCAGTCCATGAGCTGAGATTGGTATTTACGTCGTTAAAGGGCTGTGAACAGGCTGGAAAGAAACCTTCAGCGGCCAATGTGCCCAGAAAGCTTAGAAGTCATGCCGAGGCCCTTTCAAGTCTGCAGACCCCTGATCTCTGATACTCAGGGAATATAATTGTATTCCTTTCTATGAACAGTTAACATTTTTTCCCCTTGGCATTTCATACCCATACTTAAGTGACCTTTTTAAAATGGCAATAGGTTTTCTTTTATGGATATATTACCATTTGAGCATGTCTATTGAATTTTTGCTTTTTAAACAGTACTGGATTTTTGGTGATCACTAAGTGGTCCTTGCTGCAAGTGAAGGATTTATACTGCTTTTCTTGTGTCTACCTTGACAGAGACTGAAATAGCCCGTTCAGCCAAAGCTCTCTAGTTATCCCCTGCTGTGTAACACCTAAAGAGATTAGTGGCTTCAACCATTGATTTTGCTGCTAAATCGGCAGTCTGGCCAGGGCTTTGTGGAAACAACTTGTGTCTTCTGGGTGTCACTTTTGGAGGGTCAGAGGCTGTGGGTCTGGCTGCTCCCTGGGATCAGCTGGGGCTGAGAATGCAGTGAGGTCCCTCGATGTAACTGCTTGTCCTCTGTGCTGTGTGGTCATGGGATTCCTAGGATGAGTATCCCAAGCTGGGGATGGGGGGGAAGCCATCCATACACTAACTGTTTACGGTTTCATGCCATCATATCACGGAGCATTCTTTGGGCCACAGTGACAGACCTGCCACGCGTGACGGTGCTGGGAACACACGGTACGCTTCTTCATTGTGGTGTAGCAACATCACATGGCCACGGGTGCACCCGAGAGCTACGTTTGGAAACTAGTCTGCCACCTTGGGGAGCGTTTGGTTTTCATGTGTTTAATGACGGTCATAATTGTGCATTCTGTTTGTGTGTTCATTGACGGCTTATTTCTTTTCCCACGGCCTGCCTTTTCGTAGCCTTTACCTCCCCTTTGCTGGCTTTCCATTAGCGATTTTGGTGTGTACTGTTGGTCTGTACTGGCTCTTGTAAACTAAACACATTGGATTCAAGTTTGTTCTGGAAATATCTCACTGATGACTTGAGAACCGTGTTAGACGTTTTGTTGCCGTGATAAAGTATCTAGTGGGACATTCTAATTGTCCTCTGTCTGTCCTTCCTCCTCCTGTTCCTTCTGGTACAGTTTCAGGGAGCCCAGGCTGGCCTCAAACTGCTTATCCCCACTTAGACTCTGGCCACTGTGTCCAGCCTGACCGGAGACCGAGAGGGATGCATTGGACTCAGAAGTTTTAGTCCACAGTTCTCGACGCCATTGCACCCACGGCTGGCCATGCTTATGGCTGCAACAGTGTGCTGCAGAAGCTATTCACCTCATGACAGACTGGAAGCTGAGAGAGACAGCTGACGGAGACAGGGATAAGACATCCCAAGGATGTGACCTGGTGGCCTACTTCCAGGCTGTACCTCCTAAAGTCCCCAGAACACTTAGAATACAGCACTAGCTGGGGACCAAGCCTTAACTAACTCCATGGATGTCATTCTAAACCATAATGCAAGTCATCGAAATGGCCCACGGGATGGTTTTTGTTTGGTGACGGTGGGGATCTGTGAGTTTTAAATCTGTGATATCTAAGACCCACAGTCCTTTGACTTTTACAAGAGTGCAGGAAAGGGGTTGGTTCTCGGCCCCCCTGGGTGAGTCTCTGTCAGTGAAGAGGCACACGATGACGATGCTTCAGTTCCTTTGGGCCCCGTTACACCTGAGAAGCCAGAACACCCCAGGACCAGGAAGGGAAAGGTGGCGCGTGGGGGACAGAGGAGCCCAGTTGAGTTCTGTCACTGCTGAAGTGGCTTTGGGTTTCTGTAAGTCTAAGGTGTGACCTGACTGACTGTAAGGCCTTGTGTGCTGTACTGGTGCCTGCCCCACAGAAGTGGGGGTGTGGAAAAGCATTTCTCAGAGCTGCGGCTGAAGCGGGAGAAGCTCCCGAGCCCTGGGGTTGGAGACGCCCCTGTTCAACATAACCTCCGCTTAAAACCAGACCAGACCAAATCAAATTATTTCTTTGTACTTTGCTACTAAGTACACTGTGGGATTAAAAAACAAACTGTCTTTTTGTCTGCAGAGTTGGAGATGTAATTGCAGACCTTGGGGGAGTGGATGTGTTAGGCCAGTAGGTGCTGTACCACCGAGCTATGGGCCCAGCCCTCGATAAATTAGTTAACAGTTACCGTACTAAGCCCTTTCCAAACTTGTGGTCTTTGGCTGACTCATAGGGATGAAATTACTGTGAATTCATAGGGTTGTAATTGCTACTTGTTGATAAGATCTATCCAGAGCCAATGTGTTAGTGAAACTGAATCCCAGTCTGGATTCTTCTGTCCCTCCCTCCATTCTCCGACTGCCCTGTGATGCAGAGCGGCAGCCAGATCTCCGGTCCTTACCCTTCTGAGCTTCAGGGCCAGAGCAGTAGGCTGAGTCATCCCCTCCAGTCCCCACTATTTATCCTTTGAGTGCTGGGAATTGAACGAGACACGCCAGGCAAGCACTCTGTCCCTGAACTCCATCCCCAGCCCCCTGCATGTCTTCTGGCTGGTCCTGGAAGAGGTCATACTGCAGAAGCGTCACAGACATGGATGGAGTGTATACAGTTTATTGCGGAGTTTGGGTGGTGTTTTCCATTGGCAGTCATGCAGCAAATGTCATGTGATTGTTGCTACAGAAGATGTGTGTGTGTGCGCGCGCATGCACTAATATGCACACGTGTGTTTAATGCCTCTGCTATGGCTAATGTGCAGAGGTCAGAAGAGAACTTTAGACAGTCGGTTCTCTCCTTTCATCATGCAGGTTTCCGGTGTTGAACTCAGGTCATCGGATGTGGTGGCAAGCGCCTCTACCCTCTGAGCCATCCCACCACCTCCTAGTTAAAAGTGAAGGAGTTAATGAAACAGGCAGCAGGGAGTGGACTGTACTCTAGGGCATGAAAGGAAAGCACGTCAGGCTGCTGGTAAGCGTAAGCCCTGGAGACATTCATGAACACATCTGGAGTCTTTCATACCTAAGTTTTAGGGAGGCTTGCTAGACAAGGGCCTTCTCGAGGAACTGTAGACTGTACACAGGGAGAAAACATTTGGCTGGCGTGTGAATGGACAAAAGTTCTAGGCCCTTTCAGTTGATTTCCTGCATAGCTGAACATGGATGTTCCTTAGGAGAATGGGCTGTCAGCAGGAAGGGAGGTATGAAGCGTGTTTAACACTGAATGCTAGGTGTCTATTAAACATTGATTCATTGTTGTATGTGAGTCTGATGTGTGTGTGTGTGTGTGTCTGTCTGGTGTGTGTGTGTGATGTGTGTGTGCGTGTGTCTGTCTGGTGTGTGTGTGTGTCTGTGTATGTGTGATGTGTGTGTGTCTGATGTGTATGTATGATGTGTGTGTGTTTGGTGTGTGTGTCTGATGTGTGTGTGTCTATGGGCATGTCAGGGTCGGGGGTCCGCTTTGTGGAGCTGGTTCCCTCCTCCCTTCATGTGAGTCCTGGGCACTGGACTCAGGCTGTCAGACTTGTTCAACAGGCGCTCTATCCACTGGGCCATCATGCTGACCTCTGCTAAGTCTCTAAGAGAACTCGCTCTGATGGGCGAACATGATATGCCCATGCTTGCTTCATCACGGGCATCGTTTTTCTTTTCTTTTGAGAAACTGTCTTCACATGTAGCCCTGGCTAGTAGTCTAGACTGGACACAGGCTGATCCTGTCTCTTGTCTCCCAAGTGCTGGGGTTGCAGGTGTGTGCCCTTTGCCTGGCTCTGCCAGTATGCCGTGATCGGGCTAGCTCTTCAGCTTGGTTTACAAACCAGAGTTCTGATCGCGGAGCTTTCGTGTTCCCGACATGGGACTCCACATAATTCAGGCATCTTGTTTCGTGACACTGAAGGACATCAGCCTTGATTAGCAAATAGAAACTGGCCGGCTGCTGTCTAGGGGGCTGATGGCTGGAGCAACCAGCAAGTTACTGCTTTAGATGTTTTTCTTCTTCTGTGGCTTCTAGTAGTACAAATGATCTGGCATCTAGGCTGAGCGACAGGGGCATACGCTTGTCATGATTACCTGAAGCCTGTGGGGAAAAACCAAGTCTCCGTTTAGTTTATGTTCCAAGGATATGAACACTCCTGCAGGTGGATTTCACTTACATAGTTTGTGTGCCTTTTCAGTTGGTAAAGCTCTTGCTACCCTAGCATGAGGTCCTGGGTCTGGGTTCCCAGCAGCCATACAGAAGCTAGGTACGGTGGAATGCCCCTGTGGTGGTATGCTCCTGTAGTCCAGCTCTGGAGAGGTGGAGACAGACAGACAGATCCCCAGAGCTCGCCAACCAGTCCATCAGGCTGAATCAGTGAGCCCCAGGTTCAGGGAGAGACCAAGTGAAGAAGTGGTTGAGGAAGACACCATTGATCTTTGGTCCCCATTGCACACAGGACTAAAATATTTCATGTCTATTTCCATTCCGTGCTTGTGACTGCCCGCTAACTGAGAAGAGGAAGGTATGCTTCCTGTATGGGGGGGGGGGCACGATTTGTTGTGCGCTCAGCAAGCAGTGCCTGGGGCGACCCGTCCGGTGCCATTTGTTTGTTTATTTATTTATGAATGAATGGATGCTTTCAAAGCATAGAGCACTGACAAGCTGAATGCCTGTTCACTGTGGTTCTGTTTTAGCGGCGTCTTCGGCATCTCCGGAACATTGCTGCTCGGAATATTGTCAACAGAAATGGCCACCAGCTCCTCGATACCTACTTCACCCTTCATCTGTGTAATAATGAGAAGATTTGTAAAGGTAAGGACACAAGCCTTGGTGGTCGCCACATTGCTCTGTTGTAACTGGAGTGGTTTGTAGTGCCCCTCTCTCTCCAGCTATGCTTTATGCAAACATCTCAAGCAGATGATGTCTGTTAGAGACATGGCCGTGGCAGTTCTCTGGAAATAGACTGTCGTTGGTAAGTTTGTTTCCCCTTTCTAATGTTACTGTTACTATTCCGGTTGCTAGGTAAGTTCGTTTCCCCTTTATGAGTGTTGCTATTCTAGTCTATTAAAACAAATGATGGGGGTCCATTATCTTATACTGATTTTATATTTCTTTAAAATATGGCCCTTTCCAGGGACCAAGTTTATGGAACCAAGTTGGTATCTTCTTGTACTGAGATTTATGTATATGGAGTCATTTTCAGAATGGCTCAGTTTCTTCCAATTCAGTTTTTAAAGTTAGGTCATTTGACCTGCATGTGTGTATGCATTCCCCATGTATGCTTGGTGCCCTTGGAGGTGAGACGATGGCATCGGGTCCCTGGAACTGGAGTTGCAGATGATTGTAAACCACAGTGTGGGTGCTGGGAATTGAACCTGGGTCCTCTGCAAGAGCGGCCAGTGCTCTTCCCCACAGGGGCCACCACAGCCAGCACCCTGTATTCTTATTTTTCATCCTAACCATTGCATATCTTAAAGTGGCTGTTAACCTGACCGATTACCGTAGTTACCGTGGTGAACTTGGCATGCTAACTCTGTGAGTTCTTGCCAACCCCTGCCTCGGTACCGACCTAGCTCTCTTGGTCTCAGTACCACGCTCCTGTCTACGTGGCCTCTGGCAGGCAAGAAAGAGAAGGATTATTTGAGAGAGATTTGAAGTGCAGATGGTTGCTATACTCACATTTACGCTGGCCATGGACCAGTTGGATTATACTTTTCAGCTGAAGAGGGAAGTGGGAAAATGCAGTCTCCCTGTGTACCCAGAAAGCAGAGGGCAGCAGTTTGCTCACGAGATTAAGGGAAAAGCATTTTTCGTAGACCTTACTACCTTTGGTTCTCTACTGCACTATGTGGCTGTGCTGGAGCATTTTAATTCCTGTGTGTGGTACTGGGATCAGAATACAGTGCTCAGCTGCTCTGTGCACTCTGCGCCCGCTCGTCACTGCTGATGTTGAGACGGGGTCTTTCTAGGTTGTGTAGGATGCCCTTGAATTTGCTTCATACCTAGGCAGGGCTTGAGCTTCTGCTTCTCTTGTCTCCGAGTGGCTGGAATTGTAGGCCTGTGCTACCAGGCCCAGTTGAATATTTTTCCCTCTGAGTCCTGGTTTTTCTATGTAGCCCCGTCCATCCTGGAATTCTCTCTGTAGACCAGGCAGGCCACGAACTCAGAGATTCATCTGCCTCTTCTTCCCAAGTGCTGGGACTAAAGGCGTGTGCCACCACCACCTGGCAAGTACTTTTAGTTTTTGATGAGTGTCTATATAATCAATCCTTGGTCATTGTTTTCCTTTTTTTAAAGACTCATCTTTATTTTACTTGTCTGCGAGTTTTCCCTGTATGGCTTTCTATGCATTATTTTGGAAGCCAGATGAGGGCCTATCGGACACCTTAGAATGGGAGATGCAGATGTCTGAACCATCATGTGGGTTCTGGGAACCAAAACCAGGTCCTCTGAAGAGCAGCAAGTGCTCTCAACTGCTGAGCCACTTTTCATTCCCAGTCCTTGGTTATTTTTATAAAACGTCTGTGTCCTGGCTCCAGGGTCAACTGTGATGCCAACAATGAATGTACTTAGTGCGTTCTGGGGATTTAGGAAATGGGGGCCATTATTATTGGAATTGCAGTGTTATACTGGTTTGTAAACAGAGCAGCCACGGGACTGGCTGGTGACTGTGATCCTGCACCAGTGGTGGCAGAAGTAAACACTGCAGTTTCGAGGTTGCCCTGTTATGGATTTTGCTGTCAGATTTCTAGTAGGTTCCTGAGAGACAGCATGATGCCTTATGGCTCTGTTTTAGTCTTGATTTTCAAGACCTCTGTGCTAACAATTTTTTGATAGGCCAAGAGCAGCAATACATGATGTACAAAATGACTGCGTTTGCTCTTTTGTCTTTTGTCTCTTCTGGCTCCAATATCTATCTCTCTCTCTCTCTCTCCCTCCCTCTCTCCCTCCCTTCCTCCCTCCCTCCCTCCAGCTCCTGGCTGACTTAGAGCTCTCTGCATTGATCAGGCTGGCCCTGAACTCACAGTGATCTCCCTGCTTCTGCCTCCCAAGTGCTGGGATTAAAGGTGTCTACTGCCACCCCTGACCTGGTGACTACAGTCTTTTGAAAGTCCTTAGACTCTCCTGAGGTCACCAGTGAAAAGATCTTTACAAACGGGATGGCAGTGCCGGTACACAGGCGTGCCCCAGTCTGCAGTGGGAGAGCCTTCCACTGCCTCAGAAACCCCTTGGGTGGGCGGTACCTTATTTCTTCCTGTGAGCTACTGACGGCTTCTGAGACATCTTTATGCTTCAGCTGGTCATGAAGAAATGAACGGTAGCCGAGTTTTCTGGGCTTTAGTGACTCTCATCGTAGGAGCTGGGGGGGACTTTCTAGTAATTCTAGCTAATGTTACCTTATCTGGTTTGATCTGTCATGACAGTCATCAATAGTTCATGGTCCTTATTCGGCCTTTGGTGCAGAATAACCATGAGGAACGACCAACTGGCTCTTCTTCCTAAGCCACCTGCGCTATCTGTTTCGTCCCCTTTCTTGACTTCTCTCTCTCTCTCTCTCTCTCTCTCTCTCTCTCTCTCTCTCTCTCTCTCTCTCTCTCTCTCTCTCTCCTTAATTCTTAGTATATCTCGAGAAGATGAGGGAACGTTTTAGGTCTCTCTTTAGTTTTCTTTCTTTCTTTCTTTCTTTTTTTTTTTGTTTTGTTTTTTGTTTTTTGTTTTTTTGAGACAGGGTTTCTCTGCGGCTTTGGAGCCTGTCCTGGAACTAGCTCTGTAGACCAGGCTGGCCTCGAACACACAGAGATCCGCCTGCCTCTGCCTCCCGAGTACTGGGATTAAAGGCGTGCGCCACCATCGCCCGGCTTCTCTTTAGTTTTCATAGGAGATTGTCTACATTCAAGGTGGTTCATGTCAAACAGTGTTTGACCTACGTTCAAAACAAAGCCTCGGTTCTAATCCTGCTCCCTCTTAACTTGGAAGTTTCACATTTGTAATTTTATTTTACTTCACTTTTGAGACAAGGTCTCTCTCTGTAGCACAGGCTGACCTAGAACTTACTGTGAACCCAAGGCGTTCCTCAAATTCCTGGTAGTTCTGCCTTGGACTCACAAGTGTTTTGAGTGTAGGTATGAGCCACCATACCCAGTGAGAGGGTTTGTTTGTTTGTCTTTAAAGATTCATTATCTTAAAATTGTGTATATGTCTGTGTGTCTGTCTGGGAATGTGTACCTGGTAGTATCGGTGTCTGGGAGGCTGGAAGAAGGTGTCAGATCTCTTGGAGCTGAAGTGTTGTAAGTGCAAGCTCTTAGTGGCTGTGCCACCTCCCCAGCCCCTCTCATTAGTTTCCACCATCGTTATTTTCTCACCTGTGAAGTGTTAAGTGCGCTTCCTCTCTGGAATACCAGCTCGCATGGTTATACCAGGGCTCTGTGTAGTTCCTGCGAGCTCACCCCAGTTCCATCCTCTGATGACCTTTCCTCTGAGGTCATATCCTCCATCCAACTGCCTGCTACTACGTCCCTTTTGGAGTCAACCTAGTGTTTTCAAGATGGAGTCTCAGATGTGCCGGCCCACTGACCCTTGTTTTTCTCTGAGAAAATGACCACCCCATTCCCTGGGCTAAAACCCAGGAGTCCTCCTGGGTTGTCTTCTTCCTCTTAATTCCTACATCCACTTTTCAGCAGATGCTTTCCTGGGGACCTCTTTGTCCCTGTATCACCGTCCTCCCTCGCCTGAGTGGCAGAAGTGCTCTCCTGATGACCTCTGCCCACACCCTCCCTCCCAGCCCAGCTTCAGCCCAGACACAGTTCAAAAGGAAGATCATGTTATCCATTTCCAAAAAAAATGCTCTCATGGGGCTGGGCTGTGGCACACACCTTTAATCCCAGCATGTGCGGGAGGCAGAGGCAGGCGGATCTCTGAGTTCAGCCTGGTGTACAGAGTGAGTTCCAGGACAGCCAGGACTATACAGAGAAACCCTGTCTCAAAAAAAAAAAAAAAAAAAAAAAGAGGAAAAAGTGCTCTCGTGGTTTTTTAGCTCATTCTGAAAAGGCCAAGATCCTCAGAACCCACTACTGCTCCTGAGGGTCTGTCCCTGAAGAAGCCCCTCCTTCTGCTCTCTCTGTTCCCTGACAGTCTGTGTCCTTTCCGTCCCTGTAAGGAACCTTTTGCACTTTGGCCTGAACACCCTCCTCCAGGTGCCTCCCTGACGAGCTCTTCCACATTCCTGTTGGCCTTTGCTCCACATGCTCTCCTTCATTGCCGACTGACCCTTGTACACTTCTGACTGGTCCCCTAATTCTTCCCCATAGTTATTTAAGATCACCTGACATTGGTATGTTTAGTTAATGTTTCTCTCCTTCCTGTAGACATGAGTGCCACAGAGACAGGCATTTTTAGATCACTTTAACCGCTCTGCCTCTAATACTCTGAAGGATGCTGGGCACATCCCTCCTCCCCTTCCCCCATTTATTTTCAACTTAGGTTTTTGGGGGTAGGTAATATAGTCTGGTTCAGATTTCACTACATCCGTCAACCTCCTTTCCCCGTCTGCCCTGGTGACTGATGTCATCTGTTTCCTGCTTGTCTTTCCTGAGCTATAAAATAAGACCTCCTTACTCCACTCCCAGCAGGTTCCTTGCCCAGATACCAAGTGTGTCCGAGTCTGTGCTCTTAGCGTTGCTCACTCAGCGTGCCCTAGAGGACATCTGTGATGGACTGGCCGTTCCAGTCTCTTGTACATAACGCTGCATCTGCTAACTTTACTCTTCGGTGTTAGCCTTTTGGGTAAATTCTAGGGAGTGTTCTTGGGACATGGAGAAGGTTTTTTTTTTTTTTTTTGTCGTTGTTGTTGTTTTGGCAGGTATTGCGACATTGTACTTGGTGGGAATTGTTTTGTGTGTCTTTCCCCCTACAACCTTATCAATAGACTGTGAGCTATTGAGGCTGCCGTCTGAGAGGTGAAAATAGTTTTGCAGTTTGAGTTAAACTTGTATTTCTTCTGTTATGCGCAAGGTTGAGGCACTCAAAACTTTTATTGAACAAAGGAATGTAGCATAACAACCAGCATGCGTCTCGAGCACTGTGTTTGCCAGTCTCTTCATTGCTGGTGCTTTAGGTGTGGGCATGGCTGTCTGGTGCTTAGGTGTGGGCATGGCTGTCTGGTGCTTTAGGTGTGCACATGGCTGTCTGGTCCTTTAGGTGTGAACATGGCTGTCTGGTCCTTTAGGTGTGAACATGGCTGTCTGGTGCTTTAGGTGTGAACATGGCTGTCTGGTGCTTTAGGTGTGAACATGGCTGTCTGGTGCTTTAGGTGTGAACATGGCTGTCTGGTGCTTTAGGTGTGGGCATGGCTGTCTGGTCCTTAGGTGTGAACATGGCTGTCTGGTGCTTTAGGTGTGGGCATGGCTGTCTGGTCCTTTAGGTGTGGGCATGGCTATCTGGAAAAGCTCTTGCATACAGTGGTTCATGTGGTCATAAGGCACTGATAGGACCCTTTGAGGATTTCCTTGGCATATGGCTTTATTCAATGGAAAGAATAAAATGAGTGGAAGTTTATTCTGACTCAAGGCATTTTTTAATCTAGTGTTTTATTTGAATGTTTAACAACCCTGTTATCTCCTGGGTGCAATGAGACAATGATTGATGTTACAAACCCTGTCCTCTAAAAACCACCTAAAACAAAAACAAAAGCAAAAATAAAGAAAGAAATGCCGTGACAACAAGAGCCCGCTAGAAGAGGTTCACTTTTCTGTCCCTGGAAGCACCCTTCACATGAACACCTGGGCATGTCATTGTTCATTCATAAAAGCATAATCTGTCCAGTGTTTGCTGCTTTGCCAGGGACAAGGAGATGGTGGTTGTTGGATACAGGCACCGTTATTACTGGCCTCCAGTTACAAGTAGGATGTGCAAGGCATATATTTCAGTTAGCAGAAACAAGCGTTTGTCCGCGTGTCACGTCCCAGTGGAGTGCGGCAGCAGGGAGCCCAGGAGTCCCTTAGGCTGTGCCCTGACAGTGGCCCCGAGGTAGCTTGGCCCTGCGGCTGTGCACCACTGGAGGTTGTTGGGAATGCCCGCCAGAACCTCCAGCTTGTTTTTATTCTGCTTTTGTGTTTTGTTACATTTACCAATATAGATGAAGGTTTGTGGGATCATGAAATTTTAATGCTCAGAGAAGAACTGTAGTTCTGAAGAAGTTGAAGCGACGGAACGTTGGAGACCAGTCAAGCTCAGGTTGCTGGGTTTCTGGCTCCTGCTCAGACAGGAGGGAGTGCTGCAGAGACAGATTCTTGAGGAAGGGCAGAGCAGAAGGGAGGAGGCTGGAGAGATGGCTCAGCAGCCTGAGTACTTTGCTGCACAGGTGGGCAGGAACAGGAGTTTGAATCCCTAGGACCCTTGTGGATCCGGGTGAGTGTGGCCGTCCACCCCATAATCCAGCCTCAGAAGGCAGAGGTGGAATTTCCAGGGCAAGCTGGCGGGCCACACTAGCTGTGTGAAGGAGCTTGGAGCTTGAGACGTAGTCCTGCCTTAAAAAGAACAGCAGATACTCATAACCTCAGCCTCAGACCCCCACATGACGAGACACATGTATGCACCTACTTACTGTGTACACGTCGAAAGACGTGGAAGAAAATTTGAATTTTTAAGAGTTTAAATTAGAATGTGCTGAATTATGAAAAAAAATCTGAAAAATTTGTAATCTGCTTCACCAATGTTTTCACTTCCATTTAATCTTTGTTCCTATTTTTATCTTTATTGATAATAGAGATAATAGAGAGCCCTCCAACCTCCCCCACCAAAAACAAACAAGCAAACAAATAACAACAAAGATTTCTCTGGGTGGTGGTGGCACACACCTTTAATCCCAGAACTGGTGGGGAGGAGGGAGGGTCTCTGAGTTCAAGGCCAGCCTGGTTTACAAAGCAAATTCCAGGACTGTCAGGGCTACACCAAGAAACCCTATCTCAAAATGCAAAAAAGAAAAAAAAAATTAAAAAAGAAAATAGAGGGTTAGATCCCCTCAAGGTGCTTTAGCTGCTGTACTAAAATGCATCTTCAGAGTTTTTCAGGGTTTAATGACCTCGTTTTCTTTCATTATCACTTATTGTTCTTTTTCTTCTTTTTTTCCAGAATTTTATAGAAGTGAAGTGATTAAGAATTCCTTGGTAAGTTTGCTTTCTGACAGGTGCGTGTGACGCAGCCTGTACCCCTGTTTTAGGAAGTGGGAGCGGTGTAAGCTGAGGCCCAGTTCCTGTGTCACAGCAAACGGGTGGATCTGCTAGGTTGTGCAGTCATTGCTGAATTCTACTGTAATGTTGAAAACTTTAATTGCATCATTTCCATTTATAAAGGGCCTGACTATTTTTGATTCTGTATTTATTTTGACAAAATTCATAAGAATACTTTGTGGCTTTGTATATAGGACCTTATTTCTTGGGGATAAAAGTTTTGTTCTGTGAGACAGCTGAAGGGCCTGCCTGGGCGTGGTGCACCTGCCCGTAATTCCAGGGTGTGGGAGGAAGGGGCAGGACCATGAGAACCTGTCACCAAAAAACAAAAGCAAAACAACCAAGAACCAAGTGTCCCACCTTTTCTGTTTGGAAAGGTTTCATTTTAAAGTGTGTGTGTGTGTGTGTGTGTGTGTGTGTGTGTATGCACAGTAGTCTTGATATTTTTACCTGTTTTTGAATTTCATATAAATGAAATATTGTAGTAAGAGCCCTAATGACTGGAGTTCATCTGCAAACTTGGTTGCCCCGATTGGTTGACCCTGTGTGCTGAATTTGATTTGTTTGTGTGTATTCTACTGAATGAATGTAATAGGTAATCCATTTCTCCCCCTATTGGGGACCATATTTGGCTTCTAGTTTGGTGCTGTAAATGTTCTGGGCAACTCTAGTGCAGCGTGCATTTCTTTCTCTGGAGTCTGTGTCGGTGTGCAGGCCTGTGAACATGCTCACGATTGGCTAAAGCTTCTAGCTGGCTTTACAATATTGTGGTTTCATTTATACTCACTACATTTTTATGAGAATTCTGATTACGTTATTGTGAACACTTGACAATTTAAAAAAATTTAAATGTTGATAGAAATCCTATACCAGAATTTTTTTTTCTTTTGCTATTGAGGCAGCTATTCTAAACTTAGACTATCTAGTGCCAACAGGATGGTTAACTGAGCAGTTACGGCTGCTTGTAAGGGTGTGCTTGAAGCACAGGGCTTTCTGAAGACTGCCACCTGGTGGTTAAATACGTTAGGACTTCATTGATTCTCATTCTCCCCCTCATCCTCCCCCATCCCTGTTTCCCTCAAACAAACAAAACAAACAGTGGAGGTGGGAGGGAGGGGGAGGAGGGAGGGGGAGGAGGGAGGGGGAGGAGGAGGGGGAGGAGAGGGGGAGAAAGATGGACAGGGGAGGGATAGGAATGTGTCTCCAGGTTTTACGTCAGAATCAGGTTTCTTTGACACATTCCTTCAGCTGATGACAGCTAAGGGTGGCAATTCTGCTTTCATTACCTTTGGCTTCAGCTAGACACCCCTCCCCCAAGTTATTAGTATTTCTGTTGTTTCTGATTTTTGGTTCAAGTGGAGGCTGCGTCCTTACTGTGACTGACAGCTCATCAGAGTAGGTAATGACCGAAGCACTGAAGAAGGGGTGGGAAAGGCCGGCTGGATGCCCTGGAGTTGATTTATCCACAGAACTGATGGCGTTTGGAATGGTGTCACTGTGACCTGGCGCCTGTGATCTCAGAGCGGGTTAGCTGTGCTCTGTGCATTATCTCTCACTGAAGCCAACACGTCAAAGTTAGGCATGTTCCTGTTCCTTAGTGAGGAAACAGGCCGGGAACAGTCCACGACACGTAAAACTGAAGGTCCGAGGCTCTAACCACGCCTCCACATCACGTCCCTCAGCTTGGCTTTCACCTAGAGGCCAGCGAGCCTTGCTGTTGCATAAACAAAGCTTAGAGCATGTATTTGTAGAGAAAACACGAGGCCCAGCTTACCAGAACAATCACTGGATTTGTGACTCAGTTGAGGAGGGAGTTGCACAGTATAAATGCCTCTTTATGAGTTCCTGGCCCCAGGGAGCCATTCCAAGTCACCTCTGCTTCAGTTGAATCGTGGCTGAATAAATTAACACTTGAGCTGCCTGTACGTTGCTCACGTCAGAAGTGTGACCCTGAGTTAAACTGCGCCTTCATCAGGGGTTTCCAGCTTCCTCTGCACGGGTGGGCGGGAGACTGAGCTGGTCGGCACATGCAGTCACAGTGCAAGGCAGGTAGAAGATGCAGTGAAGGCTGCGGTGTGGTCCATCTCAGTTTTGAGGGAGGAAGGCTGCAGTGTGGTCCATCTCAGTGCAGAGAGCAAGGCTGCGGTGTGGTCCAGCTCAGTGCAGAGGGAGGAAGGCTGCGGTGTGGTCCAGCTCAGTGCAGAGAGCAAGGCTGCGGTGTGGTCCATCTCAGTGCAGAGAGCAAGGCTGCGGTGTAGTCCAGCTCAGTGCAGAGAGCAAGGCTGTGGTGTGGTCCATCTCAGTGCAGAGAGCAAGGCTGCGGTGTGGGTGCAGAGGGAGGAAGGCTGCGGTGTGGTCCATCTCAGTGCAGAGAGCAAGGCTGCGGTGTGGTCCAGCTCAGTGCAGAGAGCAAGGCTGCGGTGTGGTCCA
>NW_026067967.1:7437865-7540462 GCF_014885135.2 Alexandromys fortis | reverse complement strand
GCAAGGCTGCGGTGTAGTCCAGCTCAGTGCAGAGAGCAAGGCTGTGGTGTGGTCCATCTCAGTGCAGAGAGCAAGGCTGCGGTGTGGGTGCAGAGGGAGGAAGGCTGCGGTGTGGTCCATCTCAGTGCAGAGAGCAAGGCTGCGGTGTGGTCCATCTCAGTGCAGAGAGCAAGGCTGCGGTGTGGTCCATCTCAGTGCAGAGAGCAAGGCTGCGGTGTGGTCCAGCTCAGTGCAGAGAGCAAGGCTGTGGTGTGGTCCAGCTCAGTGCAGAGAGCAAGGCTGCGGTGTGGTCCAGCTCAGTGCAGAGGGAGGAAGGTTGCTCGTCGTATGTCAGTATAAGTTCTAGTGAGACATCTTGTGCGTGATTTTAAAGAAATTGGTACAGCTTTTATGCATTTTTAGTTGAGTTTCTTGTGGCTGTGTATCTTGATATCAAACAATGATAGAGAAATGCATGCTGGTAATACATAATGATTTTTTTTTGTTAATTGGGTTTTTTGTTTGTGTTTGTTTGTTTGTTTTGAGACAGGATTTCTCTGTGTGGGCCTCGCTGTCTTGGAACTCATTCTGTAGACCAGGCTGGCCTCAAACTAAGAGAGATCCACCTGCCTCTGTCTCAGGAGTGCTGGGATTAAAAGCATGCACCACCACGCATAGCTGAAAATGACTTTTGATTTTTAAACTTTGATAAAAAGTAGTGAACTCTTAAGACTATATAAATCCTGATATTTAGTGGAGATCGATTAAGTCAGCTGATGTTACTACTTGAACAGTCTGCTTTACCTGGCCATCAGGCTGGTATGTATGTTACATAAACATTTAAAGATCGTCTGGATCTAGGCAATGAAAATATTGAGCAGTAGCATGAATGGGTGGCAGGCTGTATCTGTCTGTGTCTGCATGTACCAGCGTGGGGATTCCTCGTACAGAAGATTGACAGTCTTTGTTTAGATGCTGCGGTTGAGGATGCTCCGTATCAAACCCTCCCCACCATGCAGCCTGGCCCCTCAGGTGCCTCTGCTCAGTCTCCCTTTTCACTTTGGGGGAAGGTGGTTACTTCATGCTTTTTCTAGCACCTTGTCGTTCGGGTAGTGAGAATTTGGAATGATGTATTTGTTTATTGTGATGTGATCTCGTAGGGAGTTATGTGGTTGCCTTTTCAGGCAATGTAAGCCAGCTCCTGCCCTTCAGGCTTTGGACTGACATCACAGTAGGCAAAGAAGATGTTGATTTTTTTTTCCCATTTAAAAATCTTATAAATAAAACAAAAAAAAATTTTTTTCATTAGTTTTATGCCAGGTGTGGTGGTACACCAATTTTAATTCCGGCACTTGGGTGGCAGATGCCAGTAAGTCTCTGAGTTCAAGGTGACTGTGAGCGTAGTGAGACTGTCTTACAAACAAACAAACATGCAGACAAACAAAGAAGAGAGCCTGGTGGTGCACACCTCATCTAATACCAGCGCTCGGGAGGCAGAGGTCAGCCTGGTCTACAATGGACAGTCAAGGGTACACAGAAACACCTGCCCCCCCCCCACACAAACCAAAAAGAAGAGGAGTACGGTTGTTTCCTCCTGTGTCTTCTTCCGGTCACTAACACACCCCAAAGAGGACAGCTCCCCTTTCCTGGCTTCCTATAGAAGAGCACCTCTGCCTAGCTCAGCCCCTACGTGGCTCAGCCCACACGTGGCCTGCTCTGCTTTGTTCCGCATATTTGTGAGACTGTAGGTACATGCTAAAGATCGTCTCTGTTGAACAGAAGAATGCGTTTCTCTGGTGTTTTACCAAGGCTTATGTTGGGGTGTTAACCCCCTTAAGCCTCTCAGGATTCAGAAGAATCGCTATAGCAGGCGAAAACTGGCTAACGATATCTGAGGGTAAATAAATTAACTCACGTAAGTCTTTTTTTTTTTTTAATCATGGTCCACGTATTCTTCTATACTCCCTTGATGTTCCCCTTTTGATGTTCCTTGCTGTTCTTCCCATCCCGGTTTATATACCACACAGACACAGTTAGCAACTCCCTAGGTGGTAACAGTGGTACCAGGCACACATTTTTTAGGGCTAATAGGAGGGGTTAGACTGACAAGGCAGGTGCCTTACGTCTCAGAAGTGGTGTGACTGTGAACTCCCCAGCAGACACCAGGAGGATTCGGATGGAGGCCGGCCTCCAGCTGTGACCACTGCTGACAGGCATCAGCTTCTCCTCCTTCTTTACCCAGGGTTCTGGAGCTAGAGGAGTCGAAATGTGTGCTCACGTCGCTAGTAGGGACTTGGCAGTAGGATAGCAGGAGACATGAGACCTCTGGGAGAAACCGCAGCCTTTGAGGAGGCCTGATGCTGTGTGCTGGCCCCCAGGTTCCCAAGGAAGCATGAACATGGACATTAGGGTACCACCGCTCACCGTGCCCCTTCCCAGTGATAGTTTTACCAGAAGCGAGAGTGAGCAGGGTCGTTCTTATTCCCCGTTTTGAGAACACGATGTACATCGGATAAGAAAATGAGCCGCCATTTCCAAAGGAACCCTAACCCATGCTTTCCTCTGTAGTAGATTGGTTTTTGTGGGGGCCTCAAACTGATGAGGACTTCTTTAGCATAGTACCTGGAATGTAATGTATTGTTTAGTTTATTCAGCAAATCTTTGAATCCTGGCTGTGTCTCCAGGCCACTAAGAGGGAAACTCCCCAGCTTTCCAGAGGGTCTGTGTAGGGCTGGCAGTCAGGAGGCAAGCACTGGGGGCACCCCTGCAGGAGAAGGGCTTGACCCGAGGTCTAGCGGTCAGAGAAATGTTAACCAAGCAGGGCTCTGCCCAGAGGCCTCAGCTTCCTCGTTTCAAAACCTGAGTTTGTCGGGTTCAGAGGTCCTTTTTAGTTCTGATATTTCTAGAATACATAAACTAGGAGACACCCTAGTTTGTCACACGGCTCTTCCTCCTTTGTGCTGTGATCTGTGTAGATTAAACCAGGTGCAATGGTCAGAGTACATGGACCACAGCTGATAGCGGTTGTCAGGGTGATGACTGAGGGCAGCAGAGGGGAGGACGGGGGAGCAGAGGGGAGGACGGGGGAGCAGAGGGGAGGACGGGGGAGCAGAGGGGAGGACGGGGGAGCAGAGGGAAGCGTGAGCATAGTCTCAGGCTCCAGAACTAGAGTTATCCCAGAACTCTCCTGCACAGTTCTCAAGCTCTAGATGAACTGAGGCTACTGGCGAGGACCAGCTCCTCCCTGGCTTGTCTGTAAGGTTACTTTAGTCTAATATCTGCTGTCCCTCCCGTCACTCAGTGGTCTCTTGTTTGTAATCACCATTCCGTTGGCAGGGCTGACTGGCTTGAGGTGTTTGAACACAAGTCCGAGCAATCACTGGCCGACCACTGAGCTCTGCAGAGGTGATACCAGAAGTGTGGGCTGCAGTTAGCATCGGTCAGCGGTCAGCAGACCACAGGTGGTGGACTGGCAGGGGTGGCCATTTAGCTCCCAGTCAGTGAAAAGAGCGAAGCCTCGTGCAGTAGGAAGTGCATAACTAGGCTGCAATGCGAAATCCCACAGTCCACCGCCTCAGAGTCTTCAGTTACAAAACCCGAAACACTGTCACCTGGCAGGACTTGATGAAGCTTAAGCAGGGTGGTAGTGAGTGCCTCTCGGTGAGGAGAAGCCTGGGCACCTCACCAGCAGCACAGGCCTGCAGGCCTTCCCTGTGCCCCCGAGTCTCTCCAGCCGGGGCCTGCCACTCCTGGGCAGTCGCTCGTGGTTCCCTGCCCACACCTGCTGCCTCACACCTTTGAGCCCTCGTGTATCACGTTCTCGTCACCTGGAGTTCTCGACTTTAATCTGCTGAAATTCTGTTTGTGCATTCAAAGCTCCCACAAGTGTGAATGTCTCCCCTGCCTCTTAGAGTTGGTTGTCTCTTCCGTGCAGCTGTGTAACCTTTAGCACAGTTCTGTCACTGGACTTGCCACAGTTCCAGTGTATGTGTCAGGGCCGTTGCCAGGCAGTCGCTGTGCTGTTGGACTGTATCTCCAGTGGAACAGCTGTTCTAAGTGGAGATTTAAATTGGAGTCCTGTGGGCGTTGTTTCTGTGCTGCCCCCTTTCCATGGTTTGTGAGTTTCACGCGTGCACGTACCGTGGTTTGACCACCCCGCCCACCTCTTTACCTCTCCTCCAGTTCCTTCCCTGTCCGTGAACTAGTCCACCAGCCGCCATCAGGTGCCAGTGGCTTAAGTCCTCAGCTGGGGGAGGAACTTGGCGTCTTCCTGCTCCCCCCACCTGTGCTGGCATTTTGGCCAGCTTGATCTCATGCAGTCTTGTGCATGCAGTCCCAGCGCTGCGAGTTCACCTGTGCAGCGGGCCTGACATGTCGGGCAGTACTGATGTCCACTACCTTTGGCTCTTACAATCCGCACCCCCTCCTTCTTCCTTGACAATTCCTGAGCCTTGGAGGTAGGAGATGTCCTACCGTTGTCCCAGCTGAGAGCCCCGCATACTCTTATTCCTTGCATGTTGACCAGTTGTGTGTCTCTGTACCCGTGTGTTGGTGTCATGCGTTGTGTTGAATAAATGAGAGACGGCATCACGGGAAACCATGTCAGTGGGAGCGAAAAGCCGATAAATCCGGAGGTGCCATTGTCTCTGTACTTAGTTGCAGGGTTATCTGTCTGCAATACCTTTTGTCTTTAAAACAAGCTTTTATTTTGTATATGCCAGCGAGCAGGGGTCTGAACATGCCAGGCGCATGCGGAAGCCAAAGGACAGCTTGCAGGAGCTGACTCTTGTCCTTCTTCATGTGGGCTCTGGGGGCTTGGGGCAAATGCTCTTACCAACTGAGTCATCCCGCCAGCTTTTAGTTTTTTGAGTATATTATGGGTGTTTTGTCTGCAAGGCACTTGTGTGCCTGGTGCTGGCAGAGGCCAGAAGGGGGCGCCAGATGCCCGGGAATTAGAGTTGCAGGCTGTTGTGTGTTGGCTCGGAGGTGCTGTGTCGGACTTGGGTCTGGAAGAGCAGCATTGCTCTCAACCACCGAGTCACTGCTCCAGCCCTTATGGATTTTAAAAAACAAAATGATACGGCACCTAATCAAAACCCTTGTAAAGAAGCTGGAGTCTTAACTCCCATCTACAGTGTCTTAACTTCCATCTGCAGAATCCAACGTGGAGGAGTCTTGACTTTGGGATAATGCCGGACCGCCTGGATACGTCTGTGTCTTACTTTGTGGTGAAGATTTGGGGTGGGAAGGACGATGCCTACCAGCTGCTGATAGAGTGGAAAGTCTACCTGGATGGGCTGAAGTACTTGGGTCAACAGGTAAGTTTCAGAATGAGCTTTCAAGGGTTGTCCTCTACAAATTAACTCGTCAATAACTTTTCTATTGACTCTCTTCTCTCTACATTTTCAGTTATAATGGATATTAATAGAAAAGTAATTAAATTTGTGCAATGAAAAAAGAGGTTACTTGCCAGGCAAGGTGACATGTGTCTAATCCCAGCACTCAGGAGGAGCAGGCAGGAGGAAGGCCACAAATTGGAGTTCTGCCTGGTCTATACAGGGAGCTGTGGCCTAGCCAGAGCCTGGTAACAGAACCAGGCCAGCAACAAAACGAGGCTTGTGGTATTGTGTCTACTTAAGTTACTAACATTGTTACATCTGAGTTACAAAAACCTGTCTCTCACCTGTCCCCTGCCCCGCTGTCTCTCACCTGTCCCCTGCCCCGCTGTCTCTCACCTCTCCCCTGCCCCGCTGTCTCTCACCTCTCCCCTGCCCCGCTGTCTCTCACCTCTCCCCTGCCCGGCTGTCTCTCACCTGTTCCTTACCCTGCTGTCTCTCACCTGGCCTCTGCTCCACTCTTAGCTCACCTGACCTCTGCTCAAGCGCTGGTTTCTTTGCTCTCCTTTGTTTAGGTCTAGCCAGTCTGTTTTTCAGCATGGGAACAGGTAAAGTTACAGCTGTCCTGCCCTGACCTCTGCAATAAGAACTAATTAGTATGTTTCCCTCCTTCCTTAGATTCACGCTCGCAACCAAAACGAAATCATTTTTGGGCTGAACGACGGCTACTATGGTGCCCCATTTGAACATAAGGTAAGAGGATTCTCCAAATGGCCTGAGCTTTGCTTCGTGTAGGTGCCTTGCCCCTGGGAAGATGATCTCCTGGGGAGGTCTGTTTCAAGTGTCACCGACCGAGAACTTGCTTAGTCTGATCCGCAACCCTCCCAGTAATCATCCCTAAATCCCGATTATGTTCTCTTGAAGGAAACCTAAGCTAGCTGTTTTCTTTTCTTCTACTTAATTCCTTGGGGATTAAGAAAGAGTGGTGAGCTGGACAAGGTGGCAGAGGCTGCAGCAGGAGGAGGGTCACAGGGTTGGGTCCTGCCCTGGTTCAGAGTCAGTTCAAGGCCTCCTGGGGAAGCCTAGTTGGCTGGGGGTGTTGCTCAGCAGTGTGGGGTTTACCTACCATGCTGGGAGCCCTGGGCTCAAGCCCCACTCCTGCGTTTTCTTAAAGTGCTCCAGTTATGTGCTTCATCGTTCTCAGTAAGCCTAAGAAACCGTGTTACACGGGTCATGATGACACACCTTTAATCCCGGCACTCGAGAGGCGGAGGCAGGTTCTAAGTCCAATCAAGTTGGCAGTGCAGGTTAACCACCACAGTAAGGTTTAATAGCAGTCAAACCAGAGCTGGGCAGTGGTGATACACGCCTGTAGTCCTAGTGCGAGGGGAGGAGGGGGCAAGGTAGGTGGAGCCAAAGGCCAGCCTGGTTTGCAGAGTCAGATCTAGGACAGCCCAAGCTAAACAGGGTTTTTCAAAAAAACAAAACAAATAACAGCCCCCCCCCCTCCCCTCACCCAAGTCAAACCAGACTGTTGTTACCTCTGATGTAGTCTTTGCACTAAGAACAGTCTGCCGTCAGTTTGTGGGTGTGCAGAGGGGAAACCTAAAAAGCTTTCAAACAATTTAGACATCATTGTAACATTCTTTGAAAGAATCAGTTCTCAGTGGATTGAATAAAAAATTCCAACAACTGCCGCTTCCCCAGAGGGGGCGAAATGTCGTGGTGGTGAGATGTAAGGGGACAGGTTGAGAGTCTCCGAGGCCAGCAGTTTGTTTGACGGGAGGCTAGACATAGTAAAAAGCTGTGTGATTTGGTAGAAGAATCTGAATTCCAGTCAGGCATGGTGGGAAGCAGAGGCAAGAAGATCCAAAAGGAGTTCCAAGCTAAATAGGGAGTTTGAGGACAGCCTGAGCAACGTGAGATACAGTCTCAAAACAAATAAGTAAAAAAGGCGGACTTGAAACCCACGTGTGCACGTTCAAATAAATACTAGAAGTTTTGCATTAGCAAAGGGGATAAGGAGGACTGGAAAGAAAAGTTAAGGCTTTGTTGGCTTGGTGGTGGTAATATGGGGGCAATAGAGAGTCCACAGCAGAGTGGCTGTGTTTGCATTTGAAACACTTGACCTGCTAAGGTGACAGGGCTTTGTGAACGGCTGAGCCTTCAGGACCAGAGTTTCTGGGACCCCAGTGCAGCCTCTGCTGTCTGCGCAGTGACATCCACTTTCCCTCCCAGAGCGTGGCAGCTCCCTCAGGGAACGTCTTTGAAAACCACAAACCATGAGCTGTGACCCAGTGTTCCATCCCTTGCTTAATCTTCTGCTGGCATTTTTGAGTACCACTCTGTTCCTGATAGTGTTGTGTGGTAAAATTTCATGTGTTTGGCAAGCATGTGGCACGCGACTCTTTAAAGCAACACAAAGAGATCTTTGAGTAAATGATAATTAAAATCTTTATCGTAAAAGTGATTCTCCCCTCCATCTCTCTGTTCACCACTCAAACATTAAAACTGAGTGTTGTGAGATTAAAAAATGTAAAGCAAAGATGAGCAGACATTCATATTTTGAGTTAAAGAGGCAAGACAGTATGTATTTCAGACCCCGGTCTGCACCGCGTTGATTAAAATATTGTTCTCCATGCTGGGCTGCTTGGGTCCTGCAGATGAGGCTGGCAAATCATTGAAGACCTTTAAAGTCTGGCGTCTCTGAGAACACTGTGGTTCCTTGAGTGTTGAGTGGTGGGAGAGAGGCTGCTGCATGGCTTTGGGGATAGTGGGAAATAGAAAAGGCTCTTGGCCAATGTGTGTGCAGCCTTTGAGATGCCCACGCAGGGTTTCCCTGTAGTGTGTGCAGGTCTGCTCTCCTGGTGCAGCCTTTGAGATGCTCGTGCAGGGTTTCCCTGTAGTGTGTGCAGGTCTGCTCTCCTGGTGCAGCCTTTGAGATGCCCACGCAGGGTTTCCCTGTAGTGTGTGCAGGTCTGCTCCCCTGGTGCAGCCTTTGAGATGCTCGTGCAGGGTTTCCCTGTAGTGTGTGCAGGTCTGCTCTCCTGGTGCAGCCTTTGAGATGCCCACGCAGGGTTTCCCTGTAGTGTGTGCAGGTCTGCTCCCCTGGTGCAGCCTTTGAGATGCTCGTGCAGGGTTTCCCTGTAGTGTGTGCAGGTCTGCTCTCCTGGTGCAGCCTTTGAGATGCCCACGCAGGGTTTCCCTGTAGTGTGTGCAGGTCTGCTCTCCTGGTGCAGCCTTTGAGATGCCCACGCAGGGTTTCCCTGTAGTGTGTGCAGGTCTGCTCCCCGGCCTGGGTTTCCTTTTGGCAGCTGTTCTATCGGGAAACTGCCGACTACCGATGGGTGGCATTAAGAACACCGGCTTCAGAGCCGTACTTCTGTGGATTTCACCACGATGACTGCTGCTTCCTGAGGGAAAACTGGGTTTGCTTTCACATGTGTAAACATAGGAAACTGTCTGTACTTCAATCCTCAGCTGACTGGGATTACACATGACCGTGTCTATGGCACGGCTGGCATGGGACCCGGCTCTCACCAGGCTCTTAGCCCCCCTGATGGGCGTTCCCACCTCTTCTGATCAGCATGGTGTTCTGCCATGCCAAGCAGGCTGTGTCAATGAATGCAGGCAACAGCTTCGCTTAGGTCTACCATAGATAGTATTGGGAGTTAAAATCTTGGGAGGGTGGTACTCTCTCCACCCACTAAGTGTAACTTTTGGCATTGAGTTTTACCCAGGTATTATCTGACCTTGACAAATTGCAAAAAATTGAGACTATGAGATTATTTTCCCCTCATACTGAAAATTGCAGAAGCAATATCCGTAGGGGCCCAGTAGGTGGCGCTGTTTTCTCACTTTCGTGAAAAGAAAATTGGAACAGGAATGGAATTCAAGTCAAAAGGAGCAACATTTTTCAAATTAAAGAAACATCGATTGAAATAGCAACTTACTGATGAGTTTCACAAATGTAGGCGCCTAATGGCCATCTCGAGTAGGTGGTGAAGCTGGCATTGAGGGGCTCAGACTAAAACAAGATCTGTATTGAAGCCTGTGCAAATCAATTTTACATTTTTTTTAAAGGCATGCCATCGTTGAAATGTAGGATCCCTGATTTGTAATCCCAGCTTTGTTCCCCAATAGTGTTTGTTTCATAAATCACGTAGCCTCTCTTAGTTCTGGGTGCCTCATCTCAAAAGTCAGGAAATCCTAGTTTGCCTCGGGGAGCCGGGCTTGGTGGTGTGCACCCTGGTCTCAGCAGGGAGGTGGTGGTGTGCACCCTGGTCTCAGCAGGGAGGTGGTGGTGTGCACCCTGGTCTCAGCAGGGAGCAGGGCGTGGTGGTTGCACCCTGGTCTCAGCAGGGAGGTGGTGGTGTGCACCCTGGTCTCAGCAGGGAGCAGGGAGGTGGTGGTGTGCACCCCGGTCTCAGCAGGGAGCGTAGCATGGTGGTGTGTGCCCTGGTTTCAGCAGGGAGCCGGGCGTGGCGGCATTTACTCTGGTCTC
This sequence comes from Alexandromys fortis, assembly GCF_014885135.2. NCBI lineage: Eukaryota > Metazoa > Chordata > Mammalia > Rodentia > Cricetidae > Alexandromys > Alexandromys fortis. The sequence continues at coordinate 7,530,643 of NW_026067967.1, read as the reverse complement.
AGCAGAGAGCCGGGTGTGGCAGCATCCCAGTGTTGGGAAGCTGAGGCAGAAAGAACTCAAGTTTAAAGCCAGCATGGGCTACATCTAAGATCCTGTCTTTTTTTTTTTTTTTTTTTAAAAAAAAAAAAGCAGAAAACATTAGAATTATCTAGCCCAATGCCCTTACTTTTTAATAACTGGGTCACAGAGAGTCTTTTGGCCTCCATGCAAGTGAGTCCATTCTATAATGATAACTGACAAGGCTGTCATTGTATGTGGTTAGCACATCTATAGGTAATGTAATACAATCACTATATACTTCCACATCCCTTCAGTCTCTACGGATTTAGAGCAATTTTGCTCCACCTTTGCACCAGCTGCAGAGGTGGGCGGGGCTGCTCCCCTAAGGTTATTAGCATTTGAAGCTCAGAGGTTCAGTGACTTGGTTTACTCTGTGTCTTAGCCTCCTCTACGCAGGTTTTCTCCTCAGAAGCCTTTGGACAGACAGACCTCTGTGGGTTCCAGTTTGCTATAATCTATTGGCGGGTCTGTCTTCCTTGTCTAGAGAACACAGGTAACACCAGGTCCAGAGCATGCGTTTGCCAAGCCATAAGAGAGAGAAGCCTGGGGGCTGGAGAGATGGCTCAGAGGTTAAGGACACTGACTGCTCTTCCTGGGGTCCTGAGTTCAATTCCCAGCAACCACATGGTGGCTCACAACCATCTAAAAATGAGATCTGGTGCCCTCTTCTGGCATGCAGGCATACATGGCAACAGAACACTGTATTGTATATATAATAAATAAAATCTTAAAAAAAACAAAAAACAAAAAAAGAGAGAAGCCTGGATAACAGGATGAGTTAGTGTCTTTATTTTCTTCATTATGCCTGTCACCATGAGAAGGTGACATGGCGGTGTTTCTCACCTTTCTGTTTCTTCTTGACGTTTCTCCTGTCACTTCCTTGGCTGTGAGCAATGCCCGCTGTCGTCTCTGGCTGACAGTAGCTGAAGTGGAGTGGACAACGGTGAGTGTCCTCGTTTTCACGTAACTGGCACCTGGGCTGGAGAAGCTGAACGGTAGAGGTTTGCTCTTGGCCCTCATGACAGTGGATCTAACCCGATGGCTGAGCACAGCCCACCCAGCTGCACGCAGTAGAGCACTTAGAAGTCAGGGTCTTGTCTCAAGCTCAGCCAGTGTTTGAGTGACACGGAGCTGAGCAGTGGATCACTTCTGCTCAGGTCTTTGGAAAGCTGCAAAAGTTTTCTTTTTCTTTTTTGTATATGAATGTCTTACATGTGATTGCACCACTTGGAACTTGAGTTATAGATGGTTATGAGCCACCATATGGGTGCTGGGAATCGAACCTGGGTCCTCTGTTCTTACCTGCTAAACCTCTTTCCCCCAAAAGTTGGAACAGCATATTCTACTCAGTCATCACTTCTTCCTACCCCCATAGAAAAAATATAGACTGACCAGACCCTCAGGGCTGTTTGTTTGCTGCCTGTGTTATTCTAACCTGTTGTGGTATCTGAGCTGACCTGGGGTAAGCTTGTTTCTGAACTACCCTTGACTACCTGTAATGTCAGACATTATACCAGACACTGTACATATTTTCATTTAATCTGGAGCAGCGTCGTGAGACAGCTGCTTTGGGAGACAGTGCCTTGGGAGAAAACATTTAAACTGCAAACTCAGGGTGCCACGGCTGGTAGGTGGGCAGCAGGCTCTCCGCTTGAGCTCTGGTCTGACTGACTCAGAAACCGCTGCTTCTGAACTGGGCCACGTGGCATCTGCGTGCCCCTCCACTCAGATAGTGTGCCAGAGTCTAGAGTCCCACGTCTCACACTGGCTGTGCCTCGCTGGACAGACTGAGGTGTTATTGAAGAGGAGGCACACGGGAGCTCATGCTGCATCCACCCAGATCCACTAAAGTCACACCCGTCAGGCCCTGTGCGTGGCTTCCCTCTGGCTCCCCTACTCCCCCTTTCTCTTGGATCAAATTAACTTTTTTGACAGATGTTTGGAAAACAGTCTTATCCGGTAATTTATATTTATAAATCCTCTGCTGCAGTGTGGTCCCCATCCTCTGCCTTCCCTGAAGCCAGAACATAACCTGGGAAAACGCCACGTTTCCTGCTACGAGTTTGGAGGCCCTTGTCTTCTTAGCACAGGTTTTGAGCTTTTGAGACTCTTAACGCCAGGAGAGGGAGAGCCAAGTGTGATTCTTCCTTGAGATGTTTTAGATTCTTGAGAAATAAACAGAAACAGCTTGAGGTTTGTCCTCCCAGGGACTCAGAGCTTAGCATTTTGTTTGTTTAAAGACCCGGGCTTGTTTTGCTATTCCCTTTAAGATTGGATTTGGAATGAGTCAGTGTAGTTTAAGCTCTTCTACAGGCTGGTGGCCCCCTTACCCTGGCTCTTCGTCTGACCTATGATGCCAGTGAGCTCGCTAACACCGTTGCCTTCTCTTCCACCCATCACTTCTGCGGGCTTCTCTCAGGTTACAGTAGGTTTCGTTTTGTGTGTACTCTCTCTTTCTTTAAGGCATGTGCTCCTTTGTGGCTGAGGTTTTGTGTGTGTATGTGTGTGTGTGTGTATGTGTGCGCACACGTGTGTGTATGTATGTATGTGTGTGCTCACGCCCATGTATGGGTATGGAAGCTGGTGTCAGTGACTGTCTTGTTTCACTGCTCTCTGCTTCATCATCACCATTACCACCATTACTATCATCATCACCACCACCACCATCATCATCACCATCATCATCACCATCATCATCATCTTTGTCATCTTCATCACCATCATTATCATCACCACCATCATCACCACCACCATCTTCATCATCATTGTCATCACCATCATCTCCACCACCACCATCATCATCACCACCACCATCATCTTCACCACCACCATCATCATCATCATCACTACCATCACCACCACCACCATCATCATCACCATCCTCACCATCACCACCATCATCACCACCACCACCATCATCACCATCATCACCATCATCATCATCACTACCATCACCACCACCACCATCACCACCATCATCATCACCATCATCATCATCACTACCATCATCATCACCACCATCCTCACCATCACCACCATCATCACCATGATCACCATCATCACCATCATTAGAGACAGGCTCTCTTTCTGAACCCAGAACCCATTGATTTGGCTAGGCTGGCAGTGATCCTCCTGCCTCACACCCTACAACCAGTTACAGACACATACATTTGCGCCTGGCTTTTATGTTCCTGGCAGAAACTGACTCCGGTCCTCAGGCTTGTCTGGCAGGCACCTCTGTGTCACTTTTATGGTCTCAGGATTTAGTGTTTTCCCCGCCTGGTGCACATTTTCCATCAGTGAATGAAGCTCACTAGAGTCACACCCCTGTCTCCGCTCTGCTCTGCTGTAACACAGACATAGCGCTCAAGGGGCCGCCTCTCCACCAGGGTCCCTCTCCTGCACGGAGCAGCTCCCAAGGCTCTTAATCTGCTGTCTCCGTGACAGTGTTTACATGGTGACTTTTACTTTGAAAGTTCCCCCTGAACAAGAGCCTCTTCCTTGTTGCTCTGAAGGTTCTTTGAAAAGTCTATTTTTTTATTTTAGGATTCTCGTATCTTTGCTCACAATGCTGTCCCTCTTGCACAGCGCTTCTCACCAGAGCGAGCGAGCGAGCGAGCGAGCGAGCGAGCGAGAGAGAGAGAGAGAGAGAGAGAGAGAGAGGAAAAGCATGTCTGAAACTGTGGCCAAATTGGGGGCAGGGGAATGTCCATATTGAGCGCAGTGTCTGAGAAGAGGTCCCCCCTCTGCTTTAACAGCTCAGCATCTGGGCTTCATCAGAACACGGGCAGAAGGAGTCCACGTCCTGCAGACACTCGCAGTTCTCCTCAGTTTCAACTTGGCAAGCACTTGAAAGCGTATTAGTGTCCATGGGACACAGACTGTCTGTGGATCCAGCAGGTAGCCAGCCACATCACACTGTGCTGCAGAAAGGACACTTCCCCATCCGTGGGGCAAGCCACCAGCTCTGTTTGTTTTCTTCCTCTTGCCAATCTGATCTCTTATTCCATGCAGTTAGGCGAGGCCCGGCTGTGCAGAGCTCACTTGCCACGGGAAGCCAGTGTGCGGCACACTTGTGCTCTCGCTGGACAGACCGCAGTGAAGCTCTTGTGCTTGTCTTCAGGCTCCACTGGACTTTGTTCTCCTTGACACATGGTATCTGAATTTTTAAAACATTTGTTTCTTGTGTATGTGTGTTTGTGCACGCACAAGCATGCATTTGTGTGTGTGTGTGACCCTGGAAGCAAGAAGAGGGATTGGATTTCCCCAGACGGTTGTGAGCCCCTGACCTGGTGCTAGGAGCTCAACTCCAGCCTGTTTTATCCTGCCCCAAGTCTTGCCCAAGTCTCCCTTTCTGGCCAGCTGGATTTTGGTCAGGTTCTTTGGTGGCTTTACAAATTCTACCAAGTGAATTTTTTCTTTTTTTTTTTAAATTTTTTTTAATCTACCTATTTATTCATTCATTTATTTATTTATTTATTTATTCATTCATTCATTCATTCATTCCTGAGCCAGTGTTTATTATGTAGCACTAGCTGTCCTGGAACTGACTGTTTGGACCCGACTGGCCTTGAACTCACAGAGATTCACCTGCTCAGGTGCTGGGATTAAAGGTGTGTGCTGCTATGCTCAGCAAGTCAGTTATTCCTGTATTGCTTTTGTGGTTGTAAGGATGCTAAGGAGAGATAAGTGTCCCAGTGTTTTTCAAGGTGCCCTTGCCAGGAGAGCCATCGCAGCATATATTTTACGTGGTCTGTAACCAGCGATGATTTGTTTTTACATTGTCAAGAATTTGCAGGAGGAGAGCAGAAGAGACAGCTGTCTGCACAAAGCTGAAAACCACCTGAGTTTTAGTCATCCTCCTCAACCCCCCCCCCCCCTGCCTCAGCACTGAGGATCAAACTCAGGGCCTCATTTACCGCTTCGCTGTATCCCCAGATTCAAAAATACCCTCTGACCCTTTATGGAAGAAGTTTGCCGACGGCTAGTCTAGAAATACACTTGGTCTGCTGGGCTCGCTGCTCGCTGGAGATGTAGAATTGTCTGTTTCCCTAACAGATTACCAGGCCCTCACCAGGCCGACAGCAATTCCCTCTGTGGAAAAACCACCCTTAAGCCTCAAAACTCAGAAGAGTTTTGAGTGGCATGCAAATCTTCCCTGGGCTCTTTGGCACTTGACAGTATCTCCCACAGATAACCAGATACCAAAGAGCCATTCCTGTCCAGTAAAACCCTCCCCGGAGCCGGGAGGATCGCACAGCTGGTCCGGTTAGATGTCGTTCAGAGTGAGGCTCTTAGCGCATTGGAGGAATGTTAATTGCTAAGTGTGGGCTGAAACCAAAGGGCTTCACAATGTCCTTAAGCTGCTCTAAGTGTACACAGACCCAGAATTTTAGAATCGGAAAAGGTCTGGGAGATCATCAAGTTTAGCCCCTTAAGAGCAGGGGCCGCGAGCCAGACTGCGTGGCTCTTCCCCTTAATCCTCCTGTGTCTCAGTTTCCTCGGCTCTAAAGTGGGGCTAAGAATAACTCCTAGCTGGGCTGCGACAGACGCGAACGTTTCCCACACAACATTCAAGCGGCAGAGCTGACTATGGAACGGGACTCTCCGCTCATGCATGTGTTCATAAGCGTTCATGTTTCATCCGTGTTTCCAGGAGGTGTCTCATTTTACAGTTACAGACTGTGTAACTTTAGTGTCTAGCATCTTTCCTTTAGTGTTTTTATATTTGCATATAATGTATGTTATTTTCATATTACATATAACAGCAGTTAATTTTTCTGAGGATGAACCACTCTTTATCCATTAGGCCTGGATGAGCCTTTGAGTTGTTCTGTCTTTTGACTGTTGGTGCTGTCAAAACACTTGAGGGTTAATCCCAGGTTCCGTTTTCTTAGGTCAGATCTTGGGAGTAAAGGTGTTGTGTTGGTATCCTCTAATTCTAGGCTTTAACTTTTTGAGGCATTGATGTGGGAGTGATTTCTTATTAATAACGAAACTGCCTAGGCCCCTTGATAGGCCCACCCTTAGGTGGGTGGAGAAAACAGAAGAGAATTCTGAGAGAAAGAAACTTAGTGGAGGAGTCACCATGATTCTCCCGCTCCAGACAGACGCAGGTTAAGATCCTCCCTGGTAAGCCAGCTCGTGGGCTACACAGAATATTAGAAATGGGTTAGAACAATATATAAGAGCTAGCCAATAAGAGGCTACAGATAATGGGCCAGGCAGTGTTTGAAAGAATACAGTTTCCGTGTAATTATTTCTGGGTATAAGCTAGCCATGTGGGCGGCCGGGTGCCGGGGACGCAGTCCTGCCGCTCCTAATTCAACAAGGCATCTCTGAATTTTTGTTTTCCATGGCAGCAACATTGGTCTGTAAGGGTTCTGATTTTTCTGCCCTTGTCAGCATAAGCTGATTATTATTATACTATTATTATTATAGTAATTATAGTATATACTATACTATATATTATGTGATGGCCGTCCTATGTGGCTACTATACTACACTATACTACACTACACTACACTACACTACACTACACTATACTATACTACACTATACTATACTACACTATACTATACTACACTACACTGTACTACACTATACTATACTACACTACACTACACTACACTATACTATACTACACTACACTATACTACACTACACTACACTACACTACACTACACTACACTACACTACACTACACTATACTATACTACACTATACTATACTACACTATACTATACTACACTACACTGTACTACACTATACTATACTACACTACACTACACTACACTATACTATACTACACTACACTATACTACACTACACTACACTACACTACACTACACTACACTACACTACACTACACTATACTATACTACACTATACTATACTACACTATACTATACTACACTACACTGTACTACACTATACTATACTACACTACACTACACTACACTATACTATACTACACTACACTATACTACACTACACTACACTACACTATACTACACTACACTACACTACACTACACTATACTATACTACACTATACTATACTACACTATACTATACTACACTACACTGTACTACACTATACTATACTACACTACACTACACTACACTGTACTACACTACACTACACTACACTACACTACACTACACTACACTGTGAGAGCCCTCCTACTGTGGCCGAAGTAGCCTTTCCTGTAGTTTTCTTAGTGTTTCTCTAGAATCAGGACTGCCAAGCAAGTGTCCCTCGTGTGCCTGTTGACCTCTGGCATCTTTTCTTTGTAGAAATCCATCCTCCAGTTCTTTGCCCACTTTAACATTCAGCTGTTTGTTTGTTTTTCTGTTGTTGTTAAACTGAAGCCAATTTTGAGTATTAAACTTTTAATTAACTATATCTGAAATCTTTTCTACTGTTCTCTGGGTTGTTTTTTCCTTATATTAATGTCCTATATAAAGTTTTAAATTTTAGTAAATTCCAATTTGTTATTTCTTTTTTGGGCCATAAGATTATATTAGTTTTAAGGTTACTAGCTTTATTATTAAGGTTGTAGTTAATTTGGGGGTAATTTTACTCTTGGCTGTTAGGGAGGGTGCGTCTTCTTGCTCCTCACCATCTAGTTGTTTCGACACGGTTTACGAAGAGCTTGTTTCCCCCGGAATACCCTGGCACCTGCTGTAGATACGCTGTGAGAGTCGGTCACAGATACGTGGGTTTAATCTCTACGTTCTCAGTTCTGTTTCTTTCCTTCCTTTGGCCTCCCTTCTGCTTGTACCATCTCGGTTTGCTTGCCGTTGCCTTTCAGTACATTTGGAATCAGAAAATGTGAGTCTGCTTTGTTCTCTTTTCCATATTTGTCAGCTCCCTCTGATTCCGCGTTAACTAAAGTTGGCTTTCCCCTGTCTGTAGAGATGGCAGATGGGATTTTGACAGAAAGGCGTCGGATCTGTGGATGGATCCGGTATTGTTTCTGCCTTGACGGCATCCAGAACAGGAGATTTTTCCATTTTGTTTTGGCCCAATTTGGGTATACTTTGTATTTCCTGCCTAATTGTTCTGGCTAGAACTTAGGTTGGATTATGTGCTTGATTTTTTTCTCTCTCTCTCATTCAAGGCTAAGTATATGAATAGCCCACATTTTGTTTGTCTTTTCCTCTGTCTGTGGACCGTTGGGCTGTTTCCACTCATTGGCAATTGTGAATAAGGCTACTATGCCCACAGACACACAAATCTTAGATTCAAATCTTTGCTTTCTTTTGGGGATATATCCAGAAACACTTGCCAGAGTGCATGAAGTAATCATCTTAATTTGCCACTAGATTAGTTTTGCTAATATTTTGTGGAGGATTTCAGTGTGTATGTTTATAAATCGTCTTCAGTTTTCTTATGCTTTGTTTGGCTTTGATGTGAGCTCTGCAGTGATCTCTCCTTCCTCCCCTTGCCCTCCCCTCTCCTTTCTTCTCTGAAGACTTGGAGCTGGATTGCCACTCTTATTGTCGTTCTTATTTCAGAAATTCTAGGATTACCAGTCAAGTCTACATCCCCACTTTTAAACTTTTATTAATTTCTCCTGTTAGTCTTACGGTTATTGATTTCCCTTCTTTATGTGTGAAAAGTCTGCTTAGATTTTCTGTTTCGTCTCGAGTCACTTTTGGTAGTTCTTGCATTCCTACAAATTTTTACTTTTTCTAGAAACCCCCACCTGGAATTCCATGGTGGCTATACTAACTAACTCACATCCCTCCTTTCCCTCACGTCTTTGCCAGTATCTATTATATCAGTTACTTAGTGTTGACTGCATGTCTCTCCCTTTGTGGATATTAACCTTTCCTGTACATTTATGAGGTTTGTATTACTGTCATTTCTGTGTTACATGCAGAGAAAACAGCCGACTGAGGTTTAGGTGACAGTCACAGATCTGGTGTATCGAGGGCTTGAGATAAATCCTGATAGTCCTAGTCCAGAATGTCTTATGAGTCAGGGTCACAGGAAGCTCAGGCTGGCCCCAAACTGCTCTGTAGCTAAGGGTGACCTTGGACTTCCGATTCTCCTGCCTCTACCTCCCAAATGATATTTACACATATACCACTCCCTCTCTTTCATGGGGACTGCTGAAGGAACCCAGGGCTTCGCACATTGCTGGGCACCAACAGCTACAGCTCTGCGGCCTGTGTCCTCATTACCATTTATACTGCCTTCCTTGAGTAGCAGAGACACCTGCCTTGTTCCTATGTCACCGTGTTATACTCTTGTTAGAAACCGCAGTGCTGGCATGGGTGGGAACTCTTGTATCTTATCTTCCCGAGTAGGACTTGAGTCCTGTTGGGGCTCAGCCCCGTGGAAAGAACAGCACACCCTTGGGCAGTCACGCAGTGCACTGAAGGACTCTTCAGTTGTCCCTGGGAAACTGACCACAATCCCCAGCTGGAACTGATCCTTTCCGTGAGCACAGTGAGGGAGAATTGATTCTGAATGCACTTGTCCGAAAGGTTCGACAGCGGCTCCACGGAGACTACACTAAACTTTGGGAAGTCTCTGACATTTTCAGTGGACCCGGTCTTTCATAAGCCATGTCCAAAGGCCAGTGTGGTTGATCTGCGCATAGGTTTCGCTTCTTTCTGCTTACTTTCTTCACTGTGTCTTCCAGGGTCATTCCCATGTACAGAAGACCATCCTTCAGGTGGACCAGAACTGTGTCCGCAATTCCTATGACGTCTTCTCTCTGCTGCGGTAAGAAACTCCTTAGAGCCTCCAGGATTCGGATGGATCTCCCCTTTGTGCGTCTGTGGTGGGTGTGCCAGAGCTCGAGACGCTGTTACTCAGGCTTAGCATTTTTTAGGGAAAGCTCCATAAATTCTGTAGCTCCGGTGACTTAGGTTTATCTCCTCGGCAGCATCTTTGAAAAGCCATTTCCTCTTACTGGGCAGTGGGTTAGAGCAGTTGGAAGCAGGAGGATCGTAAAACAAAGACCGTGGTACTCGCTGGTCTGTCCTAGAAGCTGCAGCGTAAGGACATGCCAGGAACTTACCAACTGTTCCTTCCCCAGGAGAAGCCACCAGCAGCCCTAGGCATGGCTTAGGAGGTTGGCTTGCTCATCATCTTAAAAGGATCCTGTATGACAGGCCGAAGGAGCTTTGGAGCTATCTAGGGTCAAAGGCTTAAATACCTCGGCTCTCTGAATGTATATAGATGTCTGTATGTAAAATGTTTGGGATTCATTTTGGATGATTGAAAAATTTTGCTTCACATGTGGTAGATGATCAGGAACATTTCACCCAGTGAGCGGTGACACTCGGCCCTTGCGCGCTCAACTCAAGACTGTAGTTGAAATTTGATTTGGGTAGGGTTTTTTCTAATGTTTACCTAACACATCATAAATTTTAGACCATTACGTATCCTCTATAGATTTTCTGGTGGAAGAGTCCAGAAGGGTTCTCAAAGAATGCACGCTTGTTTTATAAACTCCATGCAAGGGGCCTTCCTTTATGAGCCTCGAGTCTTTTGTTCGACAACACAGAACTTAGTCACATGACTCTTAAGGGACAATGTCTCTAGAGCAACCACATATACTTGATGACGTTCGACTCGTGTCTGAGAGTTGTCTTCAATTTGCCTGCTTAGGATATGTAGCAAAACAGAAAGAATTTACCAATTGACCAGACATCCTTCTGAGTCTGTTGAATTGGGGATACCGTGAGTGTTAATGGAGTGTCCAGAAAGGGTTGAAATGTCAATAAACTGCTAACATTTCCTGACCTGTTTTTCTCAGTAAAATGATAGCAAGAGAGCATTTTTTAAGTATGAGACTGTGTGATCTTACCGGAGAAAAGCAAATCCCAAACCATAGGAGTTTGGCATAGTGCGACAGGGAAAGAGGGCACCTTAAAGGGTGCCAAGAGCTCTAGGTTATCGCAGAGAACAGGAGTAAAGAGGTATGACACCACAGGGAGGGCTGTGAGTGGGGCTGCAGGCATAGATAGCCGAGTGGAAAAGCACTTGTCTACCGTGCACGAGGTCCAGAGTTCAAGCCCTGGTACCTCTGCCGTCCCTGTTGACTCCAGCTCGCTCAACCTCTCCAGCTCTTGTGATGGAGGAAGTGTGTTGTTACTAAGTGTATATGTTATGTATGTAGCTTGTATAATTTACAGGTGTTTCCTATCACAGTTGTGACAACTCATTGTTTCATAACAACACAGGCTCACTTTCATGTGTATATGAGTTGTGGTGGTGTATCACATTGTGTGTGTGTGTGTGTGTGTGTGTGTGTGTGCATGCGTGCAGGATGGGTATGCACACACACAGGGCAGAGGAAGGCATTGGAGGTTTTACTTTGTCACTTCCCTCCTGACTTGCTTGCTCCAGACAGGGTTTCTCACTATAGTCTGCACCTCTGCTGGGCTGGTTGGTCAGTAAGCTCCCGGGTCCTCTGTGTCCATCCCCAGTCCTGGTTGCGGTGCTGTTAGCTACACCCAGACTTCACGAGGATCCTCTTGTACCCACCAAACCCTTCTCCAGGTCCAAGATCCAGCTTTTCTGAGCTAGATTAAATGTCTATTTATCAACCACTTACCCACCTGAACTGAGTGAGTCGCCCCGCATCCAGGAACTCTTCAGTTGTACTTACCACAGTTCCGGAACGTTGTACAAGTTCTTTCAGGCAGCAGTGGGCAGCCAATGCTTTATTGAAAGCATTATTCTCCCCGTAGCCTTTTGCTGTGGTAGATGTGGAATGCTTGCTGGGAAACTCGTGTCTCTCTCGGACTGCTTTTCTTTGTTCTTTTCTTTACTCAGTTAACATTGGGATATTTTTAAAACTATATTTTCTTTTTCTGGTTCTTCTTGATTTATAACATGTTTGTTACTTGGTCTATAATTTGAAAACATAGCCACAGCTGGGCACGGTGGTATGAGCCTGTAATCCTGCCACTTAGGGGCAGGCAGATGGATCAGGAGTTTACAATCATCTTCGGCTACGTGTCAAATTCAAGGCCAGCCTGGGCTACGTGAGACTCTGTCTCCAACAACAACAGCACCCACAGTGCCTGTGATCGTTACTAGCCCTTAGCTCCAGAGCGAGTCTTCTGATTCTGTTTTTTAGGAGTATAGTCTCACTTGTACAGGCTGGGAGGTATAGCAGGACTCACTTGCTAACACTGAGGTAAGGTGGTTTCACGGTTGAGGCTACATAGTGAGTTTTAGGCCAGCCTGCACTATATAGTGAGACCTTGTCTCAAAATTAAAAAAAAATCTATCTTTCACTATATTGTTAGGCTTCTAGGATGCATAGTCTCCTTATGCATTCGCTTGTGAGTGTCGTGGAAAACTGGAGAGTCTTGGTGAGTTAGGACCTTGAAACAAGGGCGTGCACCGAAACTACATTCTTGTGATGGGAGTTTCATATGGTTTGGTGGGAAAGCAGCTACAGTGCTCACTCTGGAGACCCTGGGCTAGTAAACACGACCCTGCAGGAGAAGCCGCATCTTCCGTGCTGGGTGTGACTGTAGGAATACTCTGGAGGTGGAAGGTCCGTTTCCCAGTAAGCAGACAATTAGCTCCTTTGCGCTTGTGTTTTGTGCTTTGGGATGCTCACCACAAGGTGTCAATGTTGTTCTTTAACTGACATTTGAAATGTCATCTACTTTCCAATTTGGGGGGAGCAAACGGGCAGGAGGGCTTTGGTGGCATATACACCGGTGTTATGACATGCTGTTAAATAAGGAGTTGTCTAAATCTAGCCTTTCTGGTTTCAGGAGCATGGGGGCGCTGGATTTGTGGCTGTTGTTGCCTTTGTTGTATTTTGGCGGTGGTCGTGAGTTACTGAATGGTTATAAGAGAGGAGAGGATTTATGGTGAGGGGGTCTGGTGAGGTGTACTGTCTAGATTCTAACCCTGATGTCGGCATGGGATAGACATGGGATGATACTGCAGTCAGGGAAGAAGAATCACTTCTAATCCTGCTGCTCTCTGAGGGTAAAAGATTGGGGTGACTTCCTCGCCCCTGTCCCTGCACCCATTCTAGAGGGAACTGTATTGTAGTGTGGCAGACTTTCTGCCTACTCAGTCTTTGTCCTTCCACCTTGGAAATGTGCTGCCTTGCCCAGATTAATATAGGCAGAGCAGCGGTGAGACTGTGGTCCCTGATGCGGCCCTGGTACTGAAAGTGCTGTGGTTGGAGATGGCTCAGTGGTTAAGATCACTTACTGCTCTTGCAGAGGACCCAGGTTTTGTTTCTGGCACCCACAAGGTGGCTCATGGCCAACCATCTTCTGTAACTCAGTTCTAGGAAATTCAGTTCTACTTTTGACCTTCATGGGCTCCTACACACATGGTACATGCACACGCGCGTGTGCACACACACACACACACACATATGCACGCACACGCTCAGTCACACAGGCGTAAAATACATCTTAAAGAGAACCGGGCCAGGTATGCCGGGGTTAAAGGTGTGCACCACCTCTCCTGGCCCAGCACCGAGGATGATGATCCAACCCTTTTGCCATACGATGTCGCTTATGTGGTAAAATCCGCTCTTTTGCCTGTTTCGTAGATGAGTAAGTTGAAACACAAGGCAGTTAGTAGCTTACTCACGGTCACAGAGCTGGTTCGTGTGAGAGCCTCTCTTCAGACTCAGGTGTTCTGGGCTCAGACCCCAGCTTTGCCAGCAGTCTGTCTTACCGCTTTGCAGTCCCCGGCTACTTCAGTACCGGTCCCTGCCACGTCCTGCCAGAGCCATCTGTCAACGGGTGCATCGGCTCTGTCACTTTGAGCCATTATGTGCAGGATGAAGTTCACACTCACCGTGGTGTTCAAAGGCCACTGAGAACACACCTCCTTGGAACGATTGTCTTATTTCCAGTGCTCCGCTCATCTGTGAGTAATAGCTGTCGTTTATGGAGCACCTACTGAGTTCAAGGTAGCCCTTCACTCCTCAGCAGTCCCACACCGGGAGCTCTGTGTTCGATTGATCCTTCTATCAGCCCCGCCACACGGGTATCACACATGAAGACTGTCTCAGCACACAGATTAGCAGGTTTCATTATGACATTTTTATTCATAGTTTTGGTTGATTCCCCTCCCACCTGCTACCAGCTCCTCTGCCCGTCTCCCTCACCTGCCTCCCTCAGACCTTCCCATTCCAGCATCCTCATTTCCACGTTCAGTCATGTGGTCTCTCACCCGTTCCGACATACTTCACCTCTGCCAGGCCATTCTAGTTTCTTATCCTCGTTCCTCACCCTTCATCAATCCCCGGATATAAATGCTGTTTCTCCTGAGTGGCTCTCGGGCTCTCCAGGCTACAGAGCCCAAGGCGAGTGTTGAAAGTCTCCTCAGACCCAGGGCTGCACTGCCCCTCCTCTCTTTGCCATGTGCCATCCCATGAGTTTTCAGAAATCCGTGACTTGTAACCTTTCCCTTTTCTGTATGGTTTTCTGAAAGGCCTTCGTTTGCCCTCTAGAGGCAAGTTCCCGTCCCTCCTTGGGGAACTCTTTTCACCTCTAAACTTTGTTTCAGAAGTGTCCAGCCATCCAATAGAAGTAAGTTATCCTGCGGGTAATCTCAGAGACCGTGGGGCATAGGAGTCGGTCTTTAAATGCGGACGTGACTCTCAGCTTTTAGGTGGGGAAGCCTCGTCTCTGGGGGGCAATGACAGCCACAGACAGTTCAGAGCTCCACGCGCCACAACGTCGATGCAGTCAAAGTCATGCTTCTCTGCCCAAGGCAGAGGTGAGCCTCTTCTCCGGGGTCTCGGGTAGAAGACTCTCCACGACTTAAAGCCAGCTGGTGGAGAATGGAGGGTTTGGATTAAGATTCTTAAAGAGTCTTGCTTTACAATATCATGGAAAAGGGATGGGGGCGGGGAGAGGCCCCACTTCAGCCCTTAGTGAGGCAGACACAGGAACACAGAGGGCCTCCTCCCTCCCTCAGCACCCTCATCTCCATCCTGTATCCTTGACTCAAGGCATCTGCGTTGGGAGCCGCAGTGGAAAGGCTTATCCAGGTCCCTGGGTGAGTGCTAAGGCCGGCTTGATAGCCATCGGCCAGGTTCCAGTATGTGTGCATTTACCATCAGGCCCTATGGCTGCTAAGTCACCAGCGGCAAAGAACAGTGGGGAGCAGAGGTACAGGATAAGTTTTTAGAAAGATTCTCAGTCAGAATATAAAGTTTTGGTATTCCATGCAAGTGTGGGTAAAACACAATTTGTATTTATGTCTAATTACATATTTCTTTTATTTTTAATTTTTTTCCTTTTCTCTCTACATAATATAGATTTTCTGTGCTTGTATGTGTATTCCTAAAGGAACACATATTGTAGAAATAAGATTTTGATAAATATCAGTGTAATTTTAAGTGATCCCCCTTTGCTCTTTGGCTTTTAAACTCCCTTCTCCCATTCCTTGCCAGAAAACCGCCCAGACTCAGAACACGTCAGCAGCCCCAGTCTCCTCTCTAGCTGTCCGTGTTTTCCCATGCTCTTGGTGTGCGTGCCATCTCATCATGTGTGGATATGGTTTCATTACCGATTTACAGAATTGGAATGGAAAGTGTGTACAGCACTGATTCTGCATCCTGGTTTTCTTAGTCCTCACTGCGTATGCAAACTCCCCCGATTCATTCTTTAACGACTTAAAAATCATCCCGGTGGAGCCGACCCACATTTATTCCACTGTTATTCCTTTCTTTATTTTTACATGTACTTAAAATGAAACTTTGTTTTTGCAACCCAAAGATCAAGAAATGAAACATTTACAGTTACTTTAAGCTACCATTTCAACTACTTAAGACAATTGATATTTAAGTATAATTTTGTAGATGGGTGTGCTGTTTTAGCTGAGTCTTCCCCTGTGAGTTTGTCTTTTTATTTTAGTTTGTTGTTTGCTTTTTAAAATCAGCTTTTTTTTTTTAAGCTGGGCGATGGTGGCGCACGCCTTTAATCCCAGCACTGGGGAGGCAGAGGCAGGCGGATCTCTGTGAGTTCAAGGCCAGCCTGGTCTACTGAGCGAGTTCCAGGACAGGCTCCAGGGCTACAGAGAAAACCAAAAAATAAAAATTGAAAAACCAAAAAATAAAATTATCTTTGTGCTTTGACAGTGCCTGTTCTACAGAGTGCTTTCTGACTGCTTTGCCTTGTTCTCTGATCTCTTCCTATCCCTTACCCAGACCCTTTTCCCGATTTGTGACTTTGTTTTGTTTTATAAAGCATAACCAGGATTATCTGTGTGACCTATGGATTGGAATGACCCCCTGGAGCCTGTAAGGGTCACCAGTGGGCACAGTGGAACACACACCACCTTGGATGGACATTTACTGGTTTGCCATGATTCTGGTTTGTTAATGTTTGCTCTGCCAGTGTGCACAGTGCTGAGTGTGTGTGTGTGTGACATAACAGACACACACTCGTAGTTTTAGATATTTTTTTTCTGTGTGTTAGAATCTTAGGAGTGGGGTCTGTTTTAATTATTTATTTTTACTTTATGTGCACTGGTGTTTGGCCTGCATGTGTGTCTGTGCGAGGGCGTTGGATCCCCTGGAGGTTGAGTTATAAGCAGTTGTGAATTGACATGCAGGTGCTGGGAACTGAGCTCAGGTCCTCTGGAAGAGCAGTTGGTGCTCTTAACTGCTGAGCCATCTCTCCCTTAATGGAAATTTTTGATTAATTGAATTTTCATATTAACTTTGGGAGAACTATCATTCTTGTGTTAGTATTCCTATCTAAGTTATGTCTTTATCTTGGCCCCCCTTTGCTCATATTTCATTTCTTCAATAACATTTTGTGATTTTTCTTCATGTGATCATTTGCCTTTGTATTAAATTTGCTCTTAAGTATGTTAGAGAATTTTGTATATTTTATATTATATAAAATAGCCACTCATTTGCATGAAAATATACCTATTTTAACTATAACTTTCATTTCTGTTCTTGTGTGCATATTGCTACCTTAGGAAAAGCTATAATTTAAGGAAATCTGATTCTCAGTTACTGTAGCCAATCATTCATCTTCTTATTCATCCCCCTCCCAACCTTTTCCTGACACGCATGCATTGCCAGGCGTGGCTTCTTGTTTTCTGAGGAAAGTCCTCTCTTGGTTTGCTTGGGTACACTGTCCTCAAAGGATGCAAAAGGATACACCTGGAGACCATGGCAGTGTCCACCTGTAATGCCAGCACTCGGGCAACTGAGGCAAGAGGATCTCTATGGGATGTTCATAGAAAGTGGGAACATAGAGGGTTAATCATGAGTCGTTCCAAAGCCCCGTGGAGGCTTCTTGGCTTACCATAAAAGTTAATTTCCAAACGTTACTAACGTGGTGAGTGAAGATGAAGATCAGCGGGAAGAGCTGAAGAGCATCGTTGGGGAGCAGTTAAGATGTGGAGAGTCCTCTGCCCGAGACGCTGTCTCCGCCTGCCCCAGCGCGCCTGCCCGGGCTTGGGTCCACAGGGTCCCTTGACTAAGGCGACTTTGTTTAAGATGTCACTGCGAATTAAGGCTTCTCCATCACACCCCTCACGGCTGCCTTGTAAGACCCTTCTCGCTGTGCCAGGCATGTTCTAAGGCAGCTTTCCAAAGGTCAGTGATTTCACCTCGTGTCTGTGCCAACGAAAATAACCAGTTACCATTAAACACCACCCCGCCCATGACTTGATTTTCACATCCAGTTTTATTAAGAGAATGTATCAGAGTTCGTGGAAGACTTAATCCCCTGTGCGCATCAGGACATCACAGTGGCCTTGCTACCACCTTTTTGTTCTAACGGTGAATGCTTCACCTTTGAAGAAAACCAGCTTAAGGTGTTATCTCTTGACAGTGAGTTCCCAATAACCTTGTTCCTGCAATCGGCTCTTTATGGCTGGAAACACTGTATTAACTTGAGAAGCCAAGTTCTACTTCAGGGACTTAGATGCTAGAGAACAGATTAACAGGTCTAGCAAGCAAACAGTCTCTTCATTCATTGAAAGCTGGTAATCATTTCTAAATGTTTTATGTTCTAGACATATCAGAATTCTTTCTTTTACTGCAAAAGGCCTATGGAGGGGTCAAGGAAGGAAAGTAGTATCCGAGCAAGAATATGAACAGTATTCAGTGCTAAATTTTTTGCGTACCTTTATTTTTAATTCTTTTGTTTTTAAATTTGTGTGAATGCCTGTATGTGTACTATGTGCATACCTGGTTGCCCAAGGATGCCAGACAAGGGCGTCGGAAATCCTGGAAGTAGAGTTACAGACTGTTGTGAGGTGCCATGTGGGTGCTGGGAACCAAACCTAGGTCTTCTGCAAGAGCAGAAGCTAAGCCATCTCTTTAGTTTTCGATTATTATTATTATTCTGAGCGTGTGGGCCCCAAGTTATTCAGGTAGGAAGTCACAGAGAGCCTGCAGGGCAGATAACGAAGACTTTCCTATTGGATTCTCCATTTAGTTCTCCTGACACACCTCTCTCTTGTTGAGTCCTCTCAGCAGCGCTCCTGAGTGAAATGTCTTTGGTGGTACACCCGAACCTTGGTGCCATGGAAACTTTCAGAGTGGGCTTTGCTGGCACGTGCCATGGCATCCCTGGGACCATGTGTCTTCCTGTGTGTTTTGTTGTTGCATGTTTTTGTCCTTCCATGCCACTTTGGGGTGATCTGATACTGTGATCCCCAGGTGCCCTCTCCCGGGTGGCCTCCAGCTCCTCCTCCTTGCATTCCCTGTGGAGGTAAAACTGGTGTTTGCACATTAGCACTGCGGTTCTTTTCCTGAGATTCTTTGATTCTAGTGACAGAGTCTGATATGAGCCTCAGAGTGGAGCTGGTATCTGGAGCCTTGAGTTCACAAAGACTTCAGTGGGAGCCAAGCAGTTGACTCAGCAGCATTGAAGAAGGAGCTAAGACTGTGTTCCGGTGCATTAGTGAAAATGTATTGTCTAGATTGGGGGGGGGTAATGGATGTTTGGACTTCATCACATCACATTGGAATATCCGCTAGAGTGGTGGTTTACTTTGATGATAAAAAGCCAGGGGAGGTGGCCAGCATCATGGCTACTTCAAAGCCTTTAAGGGCTAGTTGGATTAGAGGATATTTAGCCTGGAGAAGGAACAACTTGGGGGGTATACTTGCTGTCTCTATGTATTTATTTGATTAATAACTTTATTAATGTTGTTATCAGATAACAATAAAATACACATCTGTTGAGCAAACACAGGGAAGTCATGTGCTCTGTGCTATTTATTCTGCACAAAGGGCCCCCTCCCCGTCCCTCTCCCTCCCCAATCCTTTCCCCTCCCTCCCTCTCCCTTCATCTCCCTCTTCCCCCTCTCATCTTTAGGTCTCAGGAAACTGAGATCCAGAATTGGGTATTGACCCACCAGCGGTGGCACTGGGCCAGAGCCAAAGGCTTATGATTTTCTTTCTTTCTTTCTTCCTCCACTGCTCACATTTGCAGATTTTTTTTTTGAGCTCCTTCTGAAGGAATACAACTTGGAAGCCAAAAGTTACAGCAGAGGTATGTGTCCCTGAGAGCGAGTCTTATGCCTGCACATACCGATGCCTGAGGTGTACCAGATCCCTGCCTGTCTTCACCGAGATTACATTCCAGTGGGAAATTAAGAACCAAGCAAACAACTTTGGGGTAGTTTTTATTTTTCCCCAGGTGGGCACTGATGAGAAGCAAAACCAGGGCAGAGGGTGGGGTGTGCAGATTGTTGGGTGAGGTGTTTCAGGTCAAGGAGTACTGCACCGAGAAAAAACAATTTGAACAAAAAAAGACTTAAAGATAAGGCAGAAAGCCAGTGGGTATCTGAAGGAAGATCATTCCAGAGAGGAGAGATCACAGGTATCAAAGCCCCTGGGGTGGGAAGGAGTTTGGTTTGTTTCAAGAACAACTCCAGCCGGGAGGTCAGGCTTACTTGAATACAATGAGCAGAGTTGGCAAAGACCATATCTTCCTTGGGGTTTTAGATTCCCTAACCCCCATGCGCAATATGAAGCTTGTTCAAGAACCGTTGAGTAAAAGCATAGTATGATTTGTATTACTTAAAGAGTATGGTACCTGACCTGGTGGTGTAGCTCAGTGGTAGTGCCTGTAGTGGCATATTCAAGGCCCTGGGTTTGATCCCAGTACCACAAAATAAAACATATGGACAAGATAAGAAAAGGCAAATGACTGTGGCCCGGTGAGTCGGCGAGTGGCGGCACAGAGAGAAGAGAGGTCCCTGAAGAGGCACTGGAGTAAGCTCTGCAGGAGATGAGGGTGTCTTAGTGACAGGCCAGGTAAATGAAGAAAACCGTCAGATGCCAACATGTTTTTCACGGCAGCTGACTAGACTTGCAGACTAGATGGAGGTGTATGGCAGAGAAACTGTACTAAGGGAGAAGTATTTGCCCTGAATAACCAGGTGGGCTGTGGTGTTAATGACAAAAACTAATGCTTCAAGATGCCTTGGTGGCATAGGCATTATAAGAAATAAAGAGTGTGTTCATAATACACTAGGTGGCGATACCAATGAGGCTGTTTTAATATAGATATAATTATATGTGTAACATATACATATTATATATAAACATACATATTATATATTTTATGTAATATATAACATGTACATATGCAATGTAATATGTATATATTTAATATATAATACATAGGATGTACTGTAATATATAATAACACATATATATTTGTATATTATATATATACTACATAATATATATTACATATATTTTGTAATATTTATTTGCTCTCAGAAACCAGTTGATGCACAATAAATAAGTTAGGCCATGAGTGTATTAATGTAGCTAGCCTAAACCACTCCCTGGGAAATGAATATTTATTAATTATCTTAGGGCCAAGAAAGTAAGTCAGAGGTTGCTCTGAAGCAGCTGTTGGTGATGTGACCAACGCCACTCTCCATGCCCCAAAGAGAAACTAACCTGCAAAAACTCACGCCTGAGGGGCCAGCCAGTTGGAGGACCTCCACCAAAGCCTCCAGGTTCTGTTTGAGGGATCCTCACATTTAACAGAAAAGCTGAGCTGATGAGGTTGGGGTAATCTAGAAGGTGTGTTCTCGAAGCATCAGTAAACTAAGTGTTTTGAAGTCTGTGACCAACTGAATGCAGGTTGCTGATTGGATAAAATGAAGCATGTGACCAACTGAATACAGGTTGCTGATTGGTTAGAATGAAGCATGTGACCAACTGAATGCAGTTGCTGATTGGATAGAGTGAGGACTGAGAGCATATGGCTGACTTTAGCGCCTCAGAGTGTACTGGTGACCTAGGACAGTTTCTGTGTCTGGAGTGAGACCGTGGAGAGCCTGAAGACTCCTTCTGTCCAAAGGACCCTGGAAGTGGTGCTGGTCCTGGTGACAGGAGGGGACAGGGGTGCTTTCTGAAGCTCACCGTATTCATTTCCCAGAGAAGATGTCTAAACTGCAGACACAAGAGTCACAGCCTCAGCTGGGGGTGGTGGCTTGGTCTCAGGAAGGGGCTGGGCATGTGCTGTTACAGTACGGAGTAGCCAATATGGGGACAGTGATGGAATCCTTTGTCACGTCTGATGATGGGGGAGGAATGCTTTCTCCTCTGGTTGAGCCATCTGGCAGGTGGAAGAGATGTAAATATTTGAGGACGGGAGCTGATAGGGAGCTGTCTGGGATTGTAGAATGGCTGGACCAGACATTTCCCAGTTTTACCCTCTGGTGGCTTCAGTTGTGGACCAGGCCATGAAGCTCCTGTGCCTTGTCCCTACAGTCTCCAAATCAACAGGCTTGCGGTAGAGCCTCGGGGTTTGCATTTCTAACTCTCTGTGATCAGGATGGCCCAGGGAACATGCTTGGGCCGGCCATGCATGTAGGGAGCAATCATTCAGTGTGTTGGCTGTATTCTTCCTGTGGTATTTAACTACTTGGGTCCAGAGAATTGATATCTTGCTGGCGTGAGTTCAGGGGCCAGAAGAATGGGCTGAAGAAGTGGTTTATGACTGAGCTGAACGAGAGAGAAATGAGGACAATAAAGGAGCAGTTTTGGGACTGATGGATGGTGACAAGATGGTGGAATAGAATACTGCAGGTGTCTGGGCACATAAAGACCAGAGGTTGAGATGAATGACATTGAGGCTGGAGGTCTTTTGATTAAAATATGCAAATAAATGGATGAACTGTACTGCATGGAGGTTGAGAGTCAGGGAGGGAGAAATGCTGCATGGTCCTCTCCACGATGGAGAGAACATCAGGAGTAATGGCGGGTATGGAGGGAGAGCTGGGTACTGAATCGGCACTGGAGGACTGTCGGTAATAGCAGCAAGCAAGGAAACTGGCACGCTCAAATATTATGCTCTTTTACAACCCTGAGAGCTTTGAGGGAGTGGAGGAAGCCAGTAGTCTGGTAAATGGCAGAGATGTGAGGAAGCCACCTCCATCTCCAAGCTATTATCCCATCATCCAATTATCCCTCTTCCACCCCCCCCCCCCAAGGATTAGGGTCCAGTAATCTAGAAAAAGAATACTGGTAGGTTATGTGAAATTCGGTGTCATTAGCAACATTGTTTCATTAGCTCCAGCAACATTGTTTCATTAGATCTAGCAACATTGTTTCCTTAGGTTCGGCAACATTGTTTCCTTAGGTCCAGCAACATTGTTTCATTAGGTTCCTGCCATCAGTCTTTCCATTTTGTTCCAGGAAGCTCTCCCCAAGCAAAAGAGCAGAGAGCCCTGCTTCATGAGGACCCACCCCAGGGCACATTTGGCCAGTGGGAATCTGGAAGGAGTCTGAGTAAATAGGGGGGCTTAAGCCTCATGGCGCCTCCTGCTTTGCCCTATATTTAACTCTTGATCTCAGCTTGCTCTATTTCTTTGGGCTTTATCCTGTTGAGGAAGAGGAAGGAGGGGAAGCATCACTTTACAAGTGGTGTGTTAGTCTTTCTGTTTCCATGACAAAATATAAGTAGACAAAAGACAAGTAGCCAGAGGGAGAAAAATCTATTTTGGTTGTAGTTCCAGCTGTAGCCACTGTGTACAGCATCACCGGGGGCCTGCGGGAGGGCACATCATGACATGGGAGCTGTCGAGGAAGCTTTTCACCTCATCCTGGCTAGAAGAGGAGGTTGTAGGGGAGGCAGCTTTCATTATCTCTACCTGAAGCCTGTGGCATAGTGCCATCCACGTTTAGGGTGTGTACCCCCTCACTTAATCCTTCCTGGAAACGCCTTCCTTCCGGGACACCCAGGTTTGCTTTACTAATCCCGTAGGAGCATCTAAATTGAATCAAACTGACAGTCAGGATGATCTCAGGTCCTCCCCTTGTCAAGGTACATCCCAAACATCTCCTTAAATCATAGTGTTCTGCCTCCAAATGACTCATACAAAAGGCATCAGTTTATCTCCAAAGGCCCCTATATATTTAATAGCCTCTGCATTGTTCGGAAGCTCTGAGTCCAAAGTTTCCTCGTGACTCGTGATCATGATTAGCTATGATGTGTTGTGAAATAAGAAGACAAGTCACATGCATCCAGGATATAGCGGCATGGTGTACGTGTTCCCATCCTGGAATGGAAGGATAGGAAAACATTAAGACAAGGCAGGATTGGACCACAGCAAGGCGGATAGCCAGCACTCAGTGAATCCTGCAGCTTCATGTCCAGCATCTGAGGCACAATGATGTGATAGGAATTCCCAAAGGCTTGCAGTGCTCAAGGCCATGCTCTTAAAATGGCTTTACCATTACCTGCAGCCTTCCTCAGCTGACGTTCCGCGTCCCTCTCATCTCTGATTTCTTAGCGTCCCCGTTGTGTCTTCAGTTTCACTCCTACAGCTTCACACATCACCCCCTTGGGACTCCTCAGCCCGCCACATTACGTCTGATCTCCCAGGTCTTCCTCTGAAGTCTAGAAGCAAGCCTCTCTCTGAGCTTCTTAGCCTCTTATTCCATATGGATACATGGCGAGGTATGTAATGATGAAATCTGCGTTGGTTGCCAGTTTGAAGAGTAGCCTAGACCCCTTTCACCATGGCTGCAGCAGTGCCTCGGTGGCTGGACACAGCCATTTCTAGATGGCTAGCTGGCCTCATGACGACAACAGTCTATTCAAAGTGTAGTTGTTTTAGTTTTTGGTTATGGGGATTAAAGCTAGGGCCTCGCATATGCTAAGTGCTCCTAGCCTTCAGAGTCTTTCCAAATTAGCTAACATGGTTTCATCCTGTCTACAGGATCTAGTCAAATTCTCACAAGTCGTTAAGGCATTCTTCCTAATGTCCACAAGTAATATGGCTTCTTTTCAGTGGCCCTAACCTTCCTCAGTCCCAACCCTCTTCATCGGCAAACTGCAAGGTTTTCAAATCCTTTTGCTCTGCTTTTTGCTCTCAGTTCTCACTTGAGTAAATCTGGCAGTCATTCAATGCCAAAATCTGAATGTTGAACTGACTGTATTTCCCTTGCCTTATTAGTCTGTTACCCTTCAGTTTAGCCTAAAAGTCTCAGTACCCTGAAAAAAATGTGGCCAGGGTCTTCTAACAATATAATATTGAATGTCCTCGAGTCCAGTTCCCAGGAGTCCTGTTCCCATCTGAAATCCCTGTGAAATCCCAGCCTGAAAGTTCTGCTTGCAGCAGAACTCTGCGCATGCTCACTTACCTAAGCCTTTCCTGCGAACCAGTTCTAAAGGCTGAAAGCATGATGTGATCAGGGCTTAGTCACAGCGGTGTCCCTGCTCCCAGGACTAATCTTCTGTGTTAGTTTTTCCATTGCTGCGATCAAATAACTGGGAGAAACCCAGAGTAGGAAGATTTATTTTGGTTTATGGGGTTCAGAGGTGTCAGTCCATGACCACTGACTCCATTACTGTAAGCACAAGGGGAGGCACGGTGACAGTGGTCGCTTGGAGGAGCAAAGCTCTTGGTAGCAGGAAGCCAAGACATAGTGTTCTGTGCTAAGGGCATTCTCTCCTTTCTCCAGCCTATTCCATTAGGGCCCAGGGTGTGGGATGGTGCCACGCACATTCAGGGTCTTCCCTGTTGGGGATTTCTTTCTGGGACTGGCCCCACAGACACACCAGAGACAAGCTTTACTGGTGTTCCAGGAGCATCCAGTTCAGTAGTGAGCAGTCACGCGCAGTGATGGAATTCTCCATTCAGTTAGTCTCTGCAAGCACGGGGACCAGATTCACTCCTTGCCATACAGTAGGCACACACAAAACAACTGGGACCTTATCAGGCAGTGCAAAGATCAGAAGAGTGAGCCAGGAAGCAGCAAGAAGAATGGCAAGGCTTCCGGATGTCTCTGCTCTATGAAGCCTGCGAGGGTCTTTCTTCACTCTTTGTACCTTTTTGTCTTTTACAAGCCTGCTCTGTGCTGGACACAAAAAGGTCTCTCTATAGCCTTGGATGTGTTGGATCTGTGGTAGACCAGGCTGGCCTTGAACTCACAGTTATCTGCCTGCCTTTGCCTCTGGAGTGCTAGGATTAAAGGTGTGCACCTCCAGGCCTGGCTGCATTAGTCTTTTGGTAATGGTTTGACCTGGCTGCATTAGTCTTTTGGTAATGGTTACTTCTGTTTTTAAACCTGGTCTCATTCTAGATCTTCTAGTCTTAAGGGGTCTCTTGCCTGAGGCCGTCAGTTAGCTGGGGCTGTAAGTGTTCACCATTTTGAATTGTTGTTGTGTTTAAAGATTAAGCTCTGTGTGCGCTTTAGTGTCCCTTTTATCCCCTTTGGCAATTCTATGTGTTAGGTGTGAGGCTCAGGGACACCCAGGGAAGTCTCATGGCTACACAAGCTTGGATAGTATTCTCTGAGTCCCTCCCAAAGCTCGAGGTCTCCTCTCCGCCTCATGCCCTTCTGCCAGGATGCACAGGTCAGGTGCCCTCTGTGCTTGCATCTGCTCAGACTGCAGCACAGCTCCAGTTGGTTGTTGTTGATTTGATCAGAGAGCTGTGTGATCCTAACACTTCTTCAGGTTTCAGAGCTGAACCCTTCAGCGGGTGAATAGCTGACTTCAGACAATGCGTTTCCAAGGCTGAAAGCAAATTTCTTGCTTACCGATCCCTCGAGTCATAAACCATTGTTACAGAACTGTTTATACAGAGAACACAGACAAAGGGACTGGCATAATTACTCTCAGAACACATCCTTTCACCCACACTCTGTCGGGCTTGCCAGTTTTGAAGCCTCAACACGAAGCCGTCCCATATCCTTGGAAACCGTGACTTCTCAGTGCTTGCTTTTCAGCCACAGTTTTCCTTTTAATTTAAGTAGATTTTGATGGGAGAAAGAAGTTGTCATGTGGAATTACTTTGTGGAGTCATTTGAATAGACTTGAAACGTCGTTTACACATAAGTAAACTCACTAGTCTGAAAGATACCCTGGCAAGGCATGGTGTTCTCTCCCCGCCAAAGGCACGGTATGTGCCCAGGCCCTTCAAGGCGAAATGCATGCCGGCATCTGCAGGTCAGCCTGCATGCTACAGCCCTGCACTCTGCTGAAGAGGTGGCGCAGGCTCTCTGATAGGAAGCAAATGGGAAAGACACTGTTTTCCTTCAACTTTTTTCTTTTGAAACTTTTGTGGGTTCTCATCAAAAGTTTCTTTTCTAAATGATTTTTTGTGAGTTGTATTTGTTGCAGCACAGATGAAGTTGAGGTCTGTTTTCTAATTTTCCCATCTCTCGATACCGCTATCTAAGTCAAGATTGATGGGTGCGAGCAGTTTGTC
The DNA here is from genome assembly GCF_014885135.2 of Alexandromys fortis. Classification (NCBI taxonomy): domain Eukaryota; kingdom Metazoa; phylum Chordata; class Mammalia; order Rodentia; family Cricetidae; genus Alexandromys; species Alexandromys fortis. The sequence goes on along the minus strand of NW_026067967.1, from coordinate 7,503,901 downwards.
ACCGGCCTTCATGTGTCGTTCATCCCCTGAGCAGAGATTATGGCAGTTGTGCTGGCTCCTGTGTTGATGAGATGCCGGCCTTCCACACAGCCAAGCCGCACACACAGGGCAGTGAAGAGGCCCAAGGTGGTCTCAGGAACTTCCTGGAGACAATGGTAAACAACCCTCCTGCCCCCTAAAAATTAAAATGGACTCATAGTATACCATTTTTAAAAAATCAGACTCTAAAATAAAAAGATGGAGACTCCTATCCTGCCCTCCCCCACTTTGCCCCATTTCTACCCCTTAGCGGCAGCCGCCTTTAACTCTTTCTGTTTTGACTTATGGTGGTTATCTGGAAAACTTGACGCCAGTTTCTCTGTTTCTGTTATTTGACAAATGAACTTTAGATAATGTGCTCTCGGCTTTGGAGCACGGGGGAAGAGGAATTCAGTAAGTTTACCTTCCTCCCCCTGTCTCTCTCCCTCAACTTCTGTCTTGTTCAAAGTCATGCGTTTTACACAATCAAGTTTTAAAACTAATTTTACACTCGATAATATTGTAATCAGCCATTGTCTTGTCTGTACACGCACTGGAAATAGAGCCCCGGGGACCCTCTGCCCCCTGCGTTGTCTACAGTAAATGTTGATGTACTGACTCCAGAGCAGCTTCCAAAGAGCCAAGACCAGGGACTGCAACAAAAGATAGACTTTTTAAAAGATTTAAAATTTTTAGTTATGTGTATTGTATGCTTGTGCATGTGTGTGCATGCGTGTTTGCCTTTATGCATGTGCGTGTGTATGTGTGTACATGCACATGCATGCATGCTGGGTATATGAGTGCAGATGCCCATGGAGGCCAGAGACATGGGATCCCCCTGGTGCTGGAGTTGCACGTCGTTGTAAACTCCCCAGCATGGGTCCTCTGCAAGAGCAGTCCATACTCCTGACCACTGAGCCATCTCTCCAGCCCCTGAATAGATTTTTTGGCTATGTTTTTATTCATTTGCTTATTGATAAGGGACAAAGACTGCTTCTCATGTTTGGATATGTGAATTCCAAGCGTGTGTGTGTGTGAGTAACATTTAATGTTTTGCTTGAAAATTGAAGTAGGTTATTGCCTCCTTTATTTAGCAGAACCCTTGTAGATTGCCTGCCCCTGTGTCTAGTGCTCATACACCACTCCGTCTTTCTCTAAATAGTGTTAATAAGCCAGTATACAGTTGGCCATTTTATGTCACTGACAGGGAAAACATTCAGGCTAGGCTTAGAAACTGTTGGCTCTTGTGTAGTCTAGAAATCGTGCTGATCCAAGTCCTCAGTGGCTTATACATCACAATTTAGTGATAGAGCTGGCATTGAAAATTCATTCTCAAATTAGTCACTCTACTGGGTGGTTTGTGTGTCAACTTGACACAAGCTATGGAGTCGTCAGAGGAAGAAGACCCGGCTGAGGAACCGCCTCCTTGAGATCCAGCTGTGAGGCATCTTCTCATCTAGTGACCAATGGGGGAGGGCCAACCCACGGTGGGCGGTGCCATTCCGGGGCTGCTGGTCCTGGATTCTATAAGATGGTGGGCTGAGCAAGCCATGAGAAGCAAGCCAGTAAACAGCACTCCTCCATGGCCTTTGCATCAGCTCCTGCCTCCAAGATCCTGCCCTGCTTGAGTTCCTGTCCTGACTTCCTTCAGTGATGATCAGCAATGCTGAAGTGTAAGCCAAATAAACTCTTCCCCCTCAACTTGCTTTTTGGTCATGGTGTTTCACCGCAGCAATAGAAGCTCTTACTAAGAGAGTTACTTTATGAATTATCACTGGGAGACACCTGATCTTGAGAAATAAGTCCTGCTCAGTGATGTCACTGGATGACATTGTGTGAATGGACCTCCACCAGCCGTTGGTGGGTGTGCAGTCTTGCACTAGCTGTTGGTGGGTGTGCTGTCTCTCTCTAGCCGTTGGTGGGTGTGCTGTCTTCCACTAGCTGTTGGTGGGTGTGCAGTCTCTCTCTAGCTGTTGGTGGGTGCTGTCTCTCTCTAGCCATTGGTGGGTGTGCTGTCTTCGGGAAGTTTGGATTGAGATTCTGCGATCTTGGTGTCCCAGTTGGTTTCTTGAGCATTTTGTATTTTTCTTTTGAATTATTTCTAAATTTATGGAAGTGTTGCAGAAATAGCACCAAGAGCTCTGCTCCTGTCCCTCCCAGCTCTGCCAACTGTGCAGTGTCTACAAGCAAGAGCATTCTCCTAGATAACCATGGTGAAGCCACGGAAATCAGGAAGTTCCCTTTCACACGTCACTGACACCTAATCCATCTGTGCAAGTCAAGTCTCAAGTGTCTCCATCTGTCTCCGTGTCCTTCATAACAAAGGGATTCCATCGCGGGCCACTCACTAACTGTTGTGTCTCTTTATTCTGTCAGTCTGAAGCAGTTCTTCTGTCAACCGTTAGGTCAGTTATTTTACAATGCCCTGTAGTCTTGTTTGATGTTTCCTCGTGATGACTGTAAGCATTTTAAGTCATAATAGATCACTGAATCAATCCTGTCTAACGCACACTTCAATTTGTCCCGTAATAGACGTTCTTGTGTGGGAACATTTGATCACAGTGACGGCTGCCATCTTTCTCGTCTGTGAAGTTAACCTCCTTGGCTTTTCAGTTTTGTGGGGAGATATTTTTAGATCATTTCCATCAAAATTCTACCCACTGGTTTCAGCACACATTTATGTTGGCTGAATTATTATATGATGACTGTCAAATGATTGTTTTCTAATTCCTTCATCTCTTTTTATCAGTTGACATTCCACTGTGAGAAAATATCTAGTCTGTTTATTTGAGTCAGCGCTGACAGGCAGACTCTGAGCCTGTGGCTAGCAGTGTGTGCTGTAACCAGCGCTGCAGTGCTCAAGCCCCCTTCCACCTCCTCACTGCCTGACACCGTGGCTGTGCCACGGGCTTCCCTTTGCCCCACATTGGGACCTGTCATTGAGGAGTGTCAGTTTGCCTTAGTGCAATTTAGAAATTAGGATCTGGAAGCCAGGCAGTGGGGGTGCACGCCTTAATCCCAGCAGAGCTCAGGGCCACCAGGCAGTGGGGGTGCACGCCTTTAATCCCAGCAGAGCTCAGGGCCAGCCTGGTCTGTAGATCGAATTCCAGGACAGCCAGAGCTACACAGAGAAACCCCGTGTCTCAAAACACCAGAAAAAGAAAGAAATTAGGATCCGGGCCTTTGTATTTTTACTCCTGGTCTACCTCTGTTCCTATGTCCCTACACGCATAGAGATATGCACATCCATGCCTGTATGATATCACCTACCCCTCTCACCATCTACCTATGTTGAAAACTGAATTTTTACAGGTATCTCTGGTTCCAGTATAACACCCGCCAGAAGTTATTTGAGGGTCTTTGTTTCACTCTTTGTGTTTATGACCTTGTCCTCCCTCACAGAGCTCCTCCGCCTTCCCGACTGAACTCATTGGTCAGTCCTGGTGGCGCTGCCATGTCTTACAGCACGCAGACGTGGCCTCACCCTCCCAGACTGCGTCGCTGTGGTTGCTACTGCCCTCCCTCCTTCAGCTGGACATCGCAGCCTGTGCCAGAGTCCCACCCTCCCATATCTCCAGTGCCGCATGGAATTTTACTTTCCTACTAAATCGTTCAGCGAGGAGCAAAAAATGGGGGAGGGGAAAGGATTCATGATTTTCTGACATTTCTCTTGGTGCAGAGTGTGTGTGTCCCTGATGATCAATGGGATCCATTTCCAGTAAGCTCATTTTTCTTCTAAGACTTATTTATTTTCTGTGAATGAGTGTAAACACACCATGTGCATGTCTGTGGAAGAGGTTGATAGAGGCGATTTTATTTGTAATTTTCATGAGGCGACACCCTCTTCTCTTGTGGGCCTCCACCATGGTGCAATCCCTCACCAGAGGCCCAGGTTCTCCAAACCTTTCTGCTCCAGAACCTGACCATCTCGAGTGTTTTGTCACAGTGACGGAAAGCCAGGACTCCGTCACTTTTTGCCTCATTACAAACCTCAGGATACCTATGCACACTTAGTAGTGTTGCTGTCGGTAGTTGGTTCCCGTGGGGAGAGGTGTAAGTGCAGAGTGGGTGTGAGCCGAGGAGCGCGGTGTGCGCTGGCGGGTGATGTCATCGTTGTGCACACGTCACACATTACACAAATGTACACAGCATGAGTCAGTCGCGCTGTGCGCACACACCGCGTGCCCAGGACCTGCTGCCAGCATGACTCAGCATACTGTTCTGTCCTCAACTCCTCTAAAGTGAGCTCGGGAACCAGCGATGGCCAGTCGGTGATGACAGTTGGGTGTTCATGCCGTCTGTAACTCTATGTGCTGTTTATTCCTGTACAACGGACAGTGCATTGGGTTTGTTTGTAAGGCCAGCACCACGATTAACACCCATGAATTATACTACAACATCAAGGTAGCCAGGGTGTCCCTTGGCAATAAGAAGGTTTGTGGGACCGCGTTGACGGAGTCCCGGCTCTGAGACTGAGGCTGGCAGAGGTCGTGTCTTCCACATCCTTACCCTGCTCATGCTTTTCGTTCTCACGTTCAGGGACACAGCTCCAGCTGGAATCATTTTCCTCGTGTCTGAAATGTTTCCCTTTGCAGTCTTTGTGGTACATTTCAGTTGGTCATTGAAAACTTTCAGAATGTCTGCAAGCTTGTCTGCATCAGCCTCATTTTGAAGGATATTTTTGCTGGACATAGAATCTAGGTTAAGCTTTTGGTTTTTGTTTTTTTAATTCTTTAAAGATTTTGTTCCATTGTCTGAAAATATGTCTACACCATCCTCATTTTGAAGGATATTTTTGCTTAGAATCTAGGTTAAGCTCTTTCTTTGTATTTTAATTCTTTAAAGGTTTTTTCATTTTCCAATCATTTTTTTGATTTTTTTGTTGTTGTTGTTTTGCTAGACAAAGTTCCACTGTATAGCCTTGACTGTCCTAGAACTCGTGGAGACTGGGCTGGCCTAGAAAGAGCTCCACCTGACCTTACCTCCTGATTGCTGGGATTAAAGGCATGCGCCACTATTGCCCAATCATCTTAATATATTCTTTCTGTGTTCCAAGCCTTTTATGAGGCTCATTTTAAGTTTGCTTATTTNGGGATTAAAGGCATGCGCCACTATTGCCCAATCATCTTAATATATTCTTTCTGTGTTCCAAGCCTTTTATGAGGCTCATTTTAAGTTTGCTTATTTTTTTTATTTTGTTTATTTTTTTGATTATGATGTTCTTTGGTACAGTTTGTGTGTGTGTGTGTGTGTGTGTGTGTGAGAGAGAGAGAGAGAGAGAGAGAGAGAGAGAGAGAGAGAGAGAGAGAGAGAGAGAGTCTTTGCCTCTGATTTAAGAGATTGTGTTTTTTATCTCTTAAAAGATCAAAACTGGAAATCAGATGTAATTGGAGGTGCCTGGCCTGTAGTAGAGTCCTGGGGAGGTCAGTTGTAAATTCTAAGCTAGCCTGGGCCATGTGGTTAAACTCTGCCTCAAACAAACAAGGGCAGAGGTTGTTGTGGGGTGAAGTACTTAACTAGTATGTGCAAAGTTCTAAATAAACTTCAATTCCCAGCACCAAGAAAGAAAGTTCAACTGGGGTCTTTCAGATTTTTTCCATGTTGGTCTACTCTAAGTTCCTGAGTGTCAAGGGCCACGCGAGGGGACAGCTGGCTGCACTGGAACTCACGAAAGAAGTGTGACTGGGCGGTCAGCAAAGCCTGAGTGAGCCTCGGAGAGGCAAACCTGGACAACTGCTGAGCATGTCATGCTGTTGCTGAGCATGGCTCCTGTTGTTGTGTTCACGGTCATGTTGAAACTCAGGGGGTTGCCAACCCCTCCCTGGGTCATGTTACTGGTATTTACAATAACAGGGATTGGCTTTTTCCAGGCATGGCTGCTGGAGCCGATTGATGATTCAGCCACCACCCTTAGAAAGAATCTAGATTGTGAGTAAGGCTAGGTTAAGATGTTTCTGTTAATGACTTGAAGGTAGAACATCTTGGGTGACAATGTAAAGTTTAGAAAGGCACACTTTTCATGGTTGCGTGAGGGACTGGTTGAGGGCTAGGATGGGTTGATGACCAAAAGTGATGTTAATGCCTTGTGCCCGCTTCTGCCCTCCGTTTCCTGATTGGTTTAACACAAAACTGTTGCTGACTGGGTATGCACCCTGAGGACTTAAAGTAGAAACGACTGACTGCTTTTCACACCTAAAAGTTTAGATTTGTGTTTCTTTTAAGATTTTAATAAGATTACCTTTTGAGATAAAAAAAAAAAGTGATTGATTCCTTTCTTTGTAATTGCAAAATGCAGCCTTGCAGTAAAAGAACCGGCTGAGAAAAATACTTTGCTTGCCTTCACTTTGTTAATCTATAACACGTTGCTTGGATGTATGTAGGTCCTTGGGAATAATTCTTTTTCGCCTGTAATACATAAGTTGTTGAATTATGTAAAGGTAGTGGGGACACGCCGCCTTTTACTCGTGTTCATTGTAATCACTCATTTAAAAAGAGTGTGTCATCTTTAGGAAGATTCTGCTGGGTATATAGGCTGTAAGGGAGACGGTAAAGTAGGTAGAAGGAATGACTTCCTTCAGGAAGTAGCGAGAGGGAAGTGCTCAGGAAGGAGAAAGGAGGGAAACAGAACAGGAAAAGAAGAAAGCAAAACCGGCGACAGAAAGAACAATAAAAAGAAGCCTTTATCCCTCAGAAAAGAAGTCTGTTTTTCTCCACAACTCTGCCTCCCGTTCCCAGCCTCTGTGACTTGATGAATCAGGTCCCTGCATGCGAACAGCACATTTTCGCGGTGGTAACTGTCAGGCCTGTCCACTACCCTAACTGCCTCCGTCAGTTGTGAGTCATTTTCAGTGGCATGATCTTGCTCCTTATCTTGTATTTTTCTGCATCTTTGTACATGTGATAATTGTCTGTTGAACTCCAGGCATCCGTCATCAATCTTACTACACTATTTGCTGTTTTGCATTCCCATAAAGGGTTCTGAACTTTATTCCCAGACATAGTTATGTTACTTGCTGCTTGCCTTTTTCTTTTAGGCTTCGTTAGCCTGGGCCAGGGCAGCATCTGGGGTAAGATCTAACCTAACCAGTCTTACCCGTTTCTGGAGCCAAGGTCCTGGAAAGCTTAGGGTCAGGGTTAGGGCTAGCTAGCAGGTGCTGTTCTTGGAGAAATCTCTGCTGGTCGTCTCTGCTGGTCCTTTGACATAGTCTCTTTCTGGCACTGGGATATTTCCTCAGTGCGCAGCTTCATCTCCAGTGCAGTGCGCAGCTCCGTCTCCAGGGCAGCGCGCAGCTCCGTCTCCAGGGCAGTGTGCTGTGGACTCATAGTACCTGTGTTCTCTGGGTTCCTCCCTCATTTCCATCCAGACAAACCTAGCTCTGTCAGACTCCTCCTTCCTGGGTCTTAGCCTGGAAACTTCCTCTAGGCCATGAGCTGGTGTATTAGGGCTCCCATCATGTGATTCTCAACTCTCAGTATTAATTACTCTTTCTTAAAAGAATAAAGTTATAAAGAGCCAGAACCATTGTTTTCTGTGTTTCTTAGTTCATGAAAACTTAAAAAAAAGAACTTCATGGTTATTTCAGCTAGAAATTAAATATGTTCCCTTTTGTTTTGCCTATAGAGTAAATTATGCTAACCTTCAACATTTTGATGTCTGAGGAGCATTTTGCTGCCCTCAGGGTGTCATGTGACCTTTCTTTGCAGTGTTCTTTTGTGGAGGGTGTGGCCCTTTCTTTGCTGCCCCTGTAACATTCCCTTTGCCTGCTTGGCTGGATTCAAGTTCTAGCTCACTTTATGAAGCAGGGATGGTGGAGGGTGTTAGAGCCATACGGTCGGTTTCTTTCCATGGAGAGCTCAGAGCCTGGACCCTTTAGACCACAGATCCTGAATTGGGAGAACTGACGTTTGACTTGGATCCTTTGGCTTCCATTTGACTATTTTTTTTCCCACTGCAGCAAAGTATCTTTCTGTAGCCCTCTACACACACACACACACACACACACACACACACACACACACACCACCGGGGTGGGCAGGGGAGACACACTCACACATATATGTACATATGTGTACACATGTAACCCATATAGTTCAGAAAACTTCCTCTGCATGCAGTCTGAGTTCTTTTTTAAAAATATATATAATTTATTATTTTTTTAAATTTTTATTTCATGTTCACTGGTGTTTTGCCTGCATGTATACTTGTCTGAGAGTGTCAGACACTCTGGAACTGGAGTCACAAGACCAGTCTGAATTCTTTCCCTTGTTAAGATTTTTTTTTCCGTCTTATCAGTGATCAAAAGGCTTGCAAGGCGCTTGAGAATAGGCTAGGAATGATCTCAGCCGATGGGATGAACAGGGAGAGAAAAGAGAGTGTGGTGGTTTCATTTTGGAACAGACTTCAAGAGCTGTGCGTACAGCGTGTTGGTAGGAACTTGTCTGTGGAGACACTGTAGTCATTTTGATCCATGTCCAGTGAAAACTACGGCAGAACTGCCAAAATAGAAGGAATTCTGGGTCCGCTCATTTTCTTCAGATAGTGCGCCAACTGGAGAAATTTGTTAAGCCAGTTCTGAAACACTACACCCAAAACTAAAATGAGCAAGCATAATCACGTGCATCGGCAGTAGGAGGGTCCCTGAGAACGTTCCAGATTCTCTTCCACCAGTCATAAGACGCGTGCTTAGCTGAATGTCGCGTGCGGGCGGTACAAAGAGTGCAGCAAGGTGACTTGTGGAAGGAGTGCTTGCCCCGCCCCCTAGCTGAAACATTGGGCCAGTCACCCTACTCTAGCTGGGGTTCTGTTTCCAAAGTTAGGTAAGAGCTTGAATTGAAGGAGTCTAAAGTAGCTCCCAGCAGATCTTTTGATCTTGAAAGTGACCTTAGTAGACACGAGGCTCTGTTCCTACCTTATACTTAGAGCTAACAGCAGAAAATGGAAGCTTTACCTGTGACTACGTTCCCTTATCTGTCAAAGGTCATCCCGCGTGCTGACTCAGCTAACTCGCAAAAAGATCTGGCTCACACCAGTTTCAACCATCCTTAAATATCACAGCCTCCAGCACGACAGCTTCCAGTGGGGGCCTTCAGGGACTGGGGTGCAAGTTTTGTGGGCAGCTCCCCAAAGTGTTTGCAATAGTGACTGTTCTTGCTGGGATACATGTACCGAGCAGAAGGCATGACTAGTAAGAATTGAGCAAGCAGAAACCAAGTGATTAAAATTATAGCTGCCTTGAAATATTTAGCCCTCACAGTAACCTTTAATAACGGTTGTGGCTAGAAACCAAATATGAGTGAGTACATCCCATGTTCCTCTTTTTGGGTCTGGCTTACCTCACTCAGGATAGTGTTTTCTATTTCCATACATTTGCCTGCAAACCTCAAGAAGTCCTTGTTTTTTACTGCTGAGTAGTACTCTAATATGTATATATTCCATACTTTCTTCATCCATTCTTCAACTGAAGGGCATCTAGGTTGTTTCCAGATTCTGGCTATTACAAACAATGCTGCTATGAACATAGTAGAGCATATGTTTTTGTTGCATGATAAGGCCTCTCTTGGGTATATTCCCAAGAGTGGTATTGCTGGGTCCATGGGTAGGTTGATCCCAAATTTTCTGAGAAACCGCCACACTGCTTTCCAGAGTGGTTGTACAAGTTTGCATTCCCACCAGCAATGGATAAGTGTACCCCTTTCTCCACAACCTCTCCAGCATAGGCTATCATTGGTGTTTTTGATTTTAGCCATTCTGACAGGTGTAAGATGGTATCTTAAAGTTGTCTTGATTTGCATTTCCCTGATCGCTAAGGAAGTTGAGCATGACCTTAGGTGTCTTTTGGCCATTTGAACTTCTTCTGTTGAGAGATCTCTGTTCAGCTCAGTGCCCCATTTTATAATTGGGTTGATTAGCCTTTTACAGTCTAGTTTCTTAAGTTCTTTATATATTTTGGAGATCAGACCTTTGTCAGTTGCGGGGTTGGTGAAGATCTTCTCCCAGTCAGTGGGTTGCCTTTCTGTCTTAGCGACAGTGTCCTTTGCTTTACAGAAGCTTCTCAGTCTCATGAGGTCCCATTTATTCAATGAGGCCCTTACTGTCTGTGCTGCTGATGTTATACGTAGGAAGCGGTCTCCTGTGCCCACTTGTTGTAGTGTAGTTCCCACTTTCTCTCCTATCAGGTTCAGTGTGTTCAGACTGATATTGAGGTCTTTAATCCACTTGGACTTGAGTTTTGTGCATGGTGACAGACATGGATCTATTTTCATTTTTGTACNGGTGGGGAAGAGACAGAAATATTTAATAAATAAATAAATAAAAATAATAATAATAAAAGGAAAAAAAATAACGGTTGTGCTGAACATGGTAGGAAGTGCCTCTAATCCTAGCTCTTCGGAGGTGGACAAAGGACAGGGCCTCCTGGACTATGTGAAACCTGTCTCAAACGGTACAGAACAGAAGCCAGTAGCCCAGTCGCAACCTTGGTCAACCTTGGTATCCATCAGTGGATGAGTGCGATAGAAAACGTGGCATTTATGCACAACACAGTTTTATTCAACTATATAGAAAAATGAAATTAGATTGTCTGCAAGCATTTGGGTGAACTGGAGAACCTCAGGTTGAATGAAATAGACGAGTCTCATCATGAGAATGACTGTGTTTTCTCTCGTGTGTGCTATCTTGGGGATGGGGAGAAAATTAAAGTAGAAGGGTAATAGGGACACGGAAGGGCAGTCTCATCTACGCACTTTCATGCATCTGTGGAAACGCCATCATGGACCCTTTTACTTGTATTACTACTGCGTGCTCATAATGCAAGGTGTTTCGAATAGCTGGAGTCCCAGCGACAGTTCAGCAAGAGATCATCCGACTGCTGGGTGTGCTTCCCGTTCCCATTCCTGGTCAATGTCAATCACAGATCTCGCTTTATTCTCGTTGTCTTTGAGCTGTATCTGTTTAGTGAGTCTGAGTTTTCTATCTTGGACCGCAAAGTTGGTCTCACTGAATGCAGTGCATCTGTCTTCTTTGCTTCTCATCCCCAAGGTAGACTCCTCTGCCCCTGGCCAGGCACAGTGGTGTGGTGGTGGTGGAGGAGCAGCTTCTCACCAGCCCCACACAGCAGTGACCTCATGCTGGGACAAGTATCTCTGCGGCTTACAATTCCAGTCTTTTCTCCATGGTTCAACGCCACTGCTTTTGTTAGGACTCAGCCAGATTCAGTCATTTCCTTTTCAAATGCTCTTCTCATGAAGTCCAGGTAATGAAAATACGACGTAAATAAGTTTCAACGTGATTTTTAAAGTCGTCCGGCGTTGCTAACTGCGTGGCTGTTTTTCAGGGCAGTGAGGGACAGGTGCAGATGACAACAGAGCCAGAGTGAGTGCTGGGCTTTGCAGGCCGCGTGCTTATTTGAATAAAATGGCATATGAAATACTCATTAGCTGTAGTCTTGTGTGCTTTAATACAGAATTAGAAAAAAGTGAAGCCATGGGACTTGGGAAGTTTTGGGGGGCAGTTGATGCAGAAAACCGGGATTAGGAGGGGAGTTTGGAGGTGGGGGGTAAGAGCATGAAGTAGGCTAAAGGTCAGTACAGCGGAGGGTTCGTGAAGAAGTCGTGGGGGAGGGGAGGCAGCAGGTTGAGGGGGCAGGACAGGCAGAGCACGGCGGTCAGCAGTGCGTCCTGAAGCCGTGTGAGGTCAGCAGTGCGTCCTGAAGCCGTGTGAGGTCAGCAGTGCGTCCTGAAGCCGTGTGATCCAAGTGGCATTTTAGGAACGAGCATGTGCTCATTCAAGAACATTCTTCTCGCACCATCTCGTGAGCAGAGATTCAGGTCTGTGAGCTATTTATCCAGGGTCGAAGACACAACCTGTGGCCAGGAGCCAAAACCAAGTCAAATTATCCGTAATGAAACTTTATTGCCGCAATGAAATTAAAATCTCTGCTACACGTGCGCTATCTCTTCACCAGCTGAGATGTTGATACCAGAGGCGTCTGGGATGATGCATGTTGGCTGCTTACTGTTACTTTGCTAAATTTAGTGTAATAGTTGCTTTTTGGACCCATGGTTTTTCCCTCCTGTTGTTGCCACCGTTTTGTTATTCGTTTTTTTTTTTTTTTTTTTTTTAAGAGACATGGTCTTGGTCTTGCTACGATGCCCATGCCGGGCTAGAACTCCTAGTTCTAAGCAGTCTTGCTTTAGCTTCCTGAATCGCTGGGACCACATACTATTCACACTGGGCCTGAGCACAGTGGCTTTCATTGCTTTTTGGGGTGTGTAAGGTTGGTCAAAATGCAAATTTTCTTGGGTAACAAGCCTGGGGTGCCGTGTGAGACTGTCTCAAGCAAAATAAGTAATACAAAAAATAACAACACAGCCCTCTTATCCCGGTCCCGCCCAGTCCTGTGGGATGACTTGAGCTGGCGATGAGAGCTGCGACCCCATCAGACGAGCCTCACTCGGTCTTTGCTCACGTTACTCCTGAGCAGCGGGGGCTGGCTGCACGTCTGTCTTTCCACATGGCTAGCGTGAGCTCCCTCACATGGGGTTCTCAGGGTAGTCAGATTTCCCACATGGAGGCTGAGAAGTCTTAAGTTTTCCATGCCAGTTTAAAGTATCATTTACGCAAACTTAATTAAATTTAAACTACTCTTGTATTCCTGGGATAAATTTTTCTTGCTGTGATCCTCCCCCCCTTTCATACATTGGGTTAGATGTGCTGCCTTCTTACTATTTTGCAGTTCTCTATAAGTGAGGCGCACGCATAGTTCTGTGTCCTGTGTGCATTCCTGTGCAAATCGAAACTGGTCCGGATTGTGCTACCGTAAAGTGAGTTGAGATGCTGTCTACATTCCCATGATCTGAGACTGTTTACATAATTTAGATGTAGGTGTGGCCCTCACCACTTGTCTTTGTCCACTCTGAGGCAGACATTCAGTCTGTTACCCCTTGGTTCTCCAAACTGCATGTTTATCGCATACAAAACACATTCAGTCCATCCCGAGAGTTTCAAGTCTTAGCTCACTATTCCAGCATCAGCTCCAGAGTTCAGAGCTTCATCTAGTCAGATCAGGTAGTTCCAAGGCAGACTTCCTCCAGCAAGTTCATTGGTTGGGACAGCCATGGGATAGATACATCCTTCCAACCGGGGGAGAGAAGGAAGGGCGGATAGAAGGGGCGTCAGCTCTGAGTCCTCTGGCTGTAAACGATCTTTTTTACTCCATGTGTTGCCTCCTGGCTGGCAATTGGGTCCCCAACAACTTTGCCTGGCTCACCTCATAAAACGGGCCTCATAAATTGAGGTCTCACTTTGACAACTTTATGATTCTAGAGTCTTGAGGGCAGCTCCACCCCCACAAGTCCACATGACGTTGCCCTGGCGGGGACTCTTACTCCACTCGGCTGTGGCTTGATGAGTGGACGCACTCTCTCGCTGGCCTGATGACCAGCACCAAGCTTCCCGTACCCATGTTGATCTCCTCCTCAGTTACTTGACCGTATCCTTGGTGTTCTCTGCTGAACATTTTGGCCAGGCTGAGTGTTTTTCTGAGTCTTTGTTTCTAAAATCATTTATTTCCTTTTACATTTTACAATGCAGTTAAAGGAAACCACACATCAGCTGGAATGTTCCCCTTCTTGGATACGTCACCAGGCATTTTAGCAAATCCTGCCCCGCACTGAACTCTTGCACGCTGCACTCCTGCACGCTGAACACAGGGATGCAAACAAGGGTGCTCGTTCCTCCGGTGTCTGTTGCCTTGTACCCGCATTCCCGCCTGAGGGTCCTAAGACTCGCCTGTGCGATCCATTGGCTTAGGGTTGTCTGTGGCATTCACATTCAATCCCCCCAACATTCTGGTCACTCACCAGGGGAACTCAGATGTTCCTCCTAGTATACCTTCTTTCTGAGCATTCACAAAAATGTTAATCTTGCCTTCATATCCATCTCGGTCTTTCCAGCTTGTTCCTACAAATCCTTTGTTATCCAGTTCCAAAGTTGCTATGTTATAGCGGTACCCTGCTCCTGGCCCCAGTTTTGTTAGTTTTCTAGGGCTGCCCTGACAGAGCATCCATGAATTAGCAACTTGTAACAAACAGAAAGTTATTTCTCATAATTCCAGAGACTGGCGTCCTGGAATTTCCAGGATCAAGGTACTAGCATATGGTAGGTCTCCTGGCTACACCAGGAACACTTTCTGGAGAGGTGGCTTAGCAGTTAAGAGTTTTCTACTCAACCAGAGGCCCTGAGTTCATTTCCTAGGACCCATTTTCTGCAGTTCACAATCACTTGTAACTCCAGCATCAGAGGTCCAGTGCCTTCTCCTGGCCATCATGGGCACCCACATGCAACACGACATACATTCTAACACATGAAATGCGTGTGTGTGTATGTATGCGCGTGTGCATGCATCACACAGAGAAGGGCAAAGAGAGGACCCGAGGGGGAAAAGAAGGCCAAATTTAACCTTTTATAATAATCTCATTCCTGTGATCGTGGATTAATTCATAAGGGCGGAGCCCTCCTGTCCTAAGCCCCGCCTAAGGGCCCGCCTCCTCGTGCTGCCGCAGCCCAGTGTTTCAGAAGGACACACATCCGATCAGGGCCATCTGAGCCCCTTCTCCGCTCCGCTCCGGTGGCTCTTCATAGTTCTTTCTGACTATTGATCTTTGCAGGTTTTCGGAACCTTTTGGAGACAGTTTGGTCATTTATATTTTACTAGAGGATCCCAAGTTAACCCTTTTTGAGACAGTTTGGTCATTTATATTTTACTGGAGGATCCCAAGTTAAAACTCACTGGCACAAAGCTGTGCATTCCTTTAGTGGAAGGTTTGTCCGTGTCTGCGGTCTGTTCCTCTTCTCATCTGTGTACTTCCTCCAGTGTGTCTATTGTGCAACGAATACATTTTAAATTAAACTTGCTAAAATGCACATGGATGGTATTAGGGACAAATCTGGGAATGATTTAGCCCGTTCTTACGCCAAGTGTGGTGGTTGTTGCCTGAAATGAGTTATTTGAGTTGTGAATTGGAAATGCGGAGACCTGATTATTGTTCTGTAACCGTTGCCCCGTCATTCTGGTTGCCGGTCCTGGGAGCACATCTTCGTTAGACCTGACATCCTCATTAGCACATGCTCTCTCACAGCCTACCATCCGCTCAGAAGAGCCTTCCCACCCACAGAGCTACCGGCCACGTCGCAATGAAAGCACATTAATTTACCATGTAGCACAAGCATTGTGTTTCATTTGATGCCATCACCGTGAGACTGCGTTCTCAACTATGTGAGTGGTCTGGACAGAGGAATGTAGAAGGCTTTAGGGTAGATTCCTGGTTTGGGGGAATAATACTTAATAAACTCTTCAAGTGTTTGAGGGCCTCCCATGAGTCCAAGTCTGCTGTAGGTGCTGCAGTGATGCGGATGATTTCTGGACGTACCAAGTGCACAGCAGTGATGCTGTGGTCGCTTCCCGGGCTGTCCCTCTGCAAAGAGCTCCGCATACTTTTGTTCTAGTCCATCACCTACTTTCTTTTTTTTTAATATTTATTTATTTATTCATTATGGATACAATATTCTGTGTGTATGTCTGCAGGCCAGAAGAGGGCACCAGAACTCATTACAGATGGTTGTGAGCCACCATGTGGTTGCTGGGAATTGAACTCAGGACCTTTGGAAGAGCAGGCAATGCTCTTAACCACTGAGCCATCTCTCCAGCCCCATCACCTACTTTCTGTTCTGAACATACAGGACACTCTGCTCTCTTAATGACTTTGGGAAGAGATTCCTAATCCCCTCTGAGGCTGTTCCTTGTACACAGCAGCCAGAGTTCTGAGTGCCCTTCTTTCAAATTTCAGCTTGAGTCTTGCCGCTCTTAGGCCAAGCCTTTTCCAAGAACATGTAATCTCAGACTGATGTATTTGCTTTGAAAGGATAACTAGACTTGTACGTATGC
This sequence comes from Alexandromys fortis, assembly GCF_014885135.2. Classification (NCBI taxonomy): domain Eukaryota; kingdom Metazoa; phylum Chordata; class Mammalia; order Rodentia; family Cricetidae; genus Alexandromys; species Alexandromys fortis. The sequence continues at coordinate 7,487,939 of NW_026067967.1, read as the reverse complement.
GTATCTCCAGCGTGTGCTTGACTAGGGGTTGTGGTGATAGCGCTGCCAGCAAGATGAAGACATATGAGCTCAACGACAGAGACACCATCAGCCTGGAAGGAAGTCTTCAATAACATGGTGTAGGGCTCTGGTTTTGATCTCGTTCTGTTCAGCGTGTCTGCTCATTCCACTACTTACCAGCGAAGTGTTGAGTACCTCATGTTGGAAAATGCGGCACGCTGTGGGTGATGTAATGGTGAACAGGAGATGTGTTCTTCCTTTCAGGTGTATTACAGTGTAAGCACTTGAACCAGGAAGACTTGCTAGGCTAATGCAGTGGGATACGAGTTGTAGATGGGGTGACTGTATGCGTAACAGAGTCAGCGTGTAATTGAGAAGCTCTCTGAGCACTGGAAAGGTGGGAGATGTATTCAACCACCCTAAATGTCAAGATGGAATGTAACTGGGATAAGAGGGGGGCGTACCGTGCGGATAACAGCCCTATTTATCTGTTTGTTTATGTATTTTATTTAAAATTGTGTGTGGTTTGGAGCACGTGTGGGAAGTGCTCATGGAAGCCAGAAGAGGGCGTCAGATTTCCCAGAACTAGAGTTTCTGGTGCCGTGAGCCGCCCAACATGAGTGCTAGGAATCAAACTCTATCACTCTGCAAGATGTGGTAATAACCCCCGCCACCTCTGCGACCCCAACAGCTTTATTGGAAGAGGCATGCAGAACCTTTAGTCACTAATCAGTCAGTGTTGATCAGTGAGGTCTGAGTTGTTAGAAAAGGTCCAGTTACATCCGTAGACATGCCGAATCCAGAATGAGAAATGCTAAGGCCTTTCTGCTCTGCTGACTTTTAAAAATGATCCCAAGGTAGTTTTCCAGGCATTTTTTAATGCTTGACACATTGTAAGAAAGCATAACTAAACATGTCAGTTTGTATTTCATAGGACCCGAGAAAACCAGAATTAATAGGGATCCAACAGTCAGCAGTGACTTGGTCTGCAGTGCAGTGAGGGTCTCAGCAGCGAGATGGGAGGGAAGGAACTGATACTTGCTAAAGTCATACCAACACGACAGAGATGGTTGGGACACCAGCAATGACAGGATGTAGGTTAGCGTTGACTCTGCAGGCCTGTGCTGGACAAAGCCAGTGAAAAAATGATTGCACCATGATGTGCAGGTCATGGTCTCGGTAACTGCCAGCTGTGTCCTCTTGTGCTTTGGAGCTCACTGTCCTTATTTAGGCTTGTGTGGTTGCTGGCACAGTTCACCTCTTTGTGATTATAAGACTCAGGCCCCTAGTTCTGGCTGGCTGTCAACTGCACAGAGGCTGCTGTAGTTCCCTGCCAGGTGCCCTGCCCCATAGGTGCTGTCTTTCTTTCAGCCCCTTCTTTCAGGAAGGGCCAGCCCCTTGAGAACTTACCTCATGAGGTCAGACCTAGCGAGCGTACTAACGTGGGCTGCCACAAGGATTCCGGAGACTGGGTGGCTTCAGCAGAAATGTGTTTTCTCATAGATCTCTGAAAGCAGGACGTCTGAGATCAGAGTGCCCACATAGTGTTGGGGCGGGCTCCTTCCCTGGCCTGCAGATGGCTGCTTTCTCTCCGTGTCCTCCCGTAGCCTTTGTCCTGTGCACGGATGGAGAGGGGCAGTTCTAGGGCCACCAGTCCTGTAGGATTCATTTAACCTTAGTGCCTAAATGTATTTACCTGGGGATTTCCCACCTCAGCAGTGGATTTGAGCAGACAAGACTCAGTGTGTCGCACCTGGATAACCTCCTTTTTGATTACGTCATAATCAACGGGGACCTTCCTTGAGTCTCCAGGTTCCTTCACCTCATTCCTGGAATTAGAGGCAAGTACCACCACACATGACTTTAATCTGTTTTTAAATAGACAGGTTACCTTTGATCAAAAAGTAACATCTAATCATAGAGTTTTAGAACCTATGATCACTTAGTTCTAGAATAGGGCTTTTTTCTTCCTGTTGGTCCTGATTATTGAGCCACAAAGACCTCAAGCCTCTCTTGAGCCTCATTTCATTGTGGTTTCTGTTGGCCACTGTTGAAATGCGTGTTTTGAACAGTTGTACGGCAGTGTTCCATTTGGATGGAGGACGTTGGATTTCAGAAAGAGAAAGGCCTTTTATTAGCACTGAGCGAATGGTAAGTAGGAGAGAAAACAGGGTGATGCAGCTTAGAGCACTGAGCAGCAGGCTGGGGGGGGGGTAAGGGGGAGTATGGGGGAGAGCAGTCTGGGGGGGTATGGGGAGTACGGGGGGGGGCAGGCTGTGTGGGGGGTACGGGGGAGAGCAGGCCCTGGGCAGTGCGGGATTGCTGGTTGTCAGTCCCGTAGCGTGGTGGTTCCCAACTGCTGTAGAAGATGCAGCAGGTTGTAAATAGATCCTGAGATTTACATTTAATGTAGAAAATTTATAGGCTATAACCTGTCTAGTTACCAGTGGGCAAGCCAACGTGTCTAGAAGTCCATGTATAGTGAATCCCAGGCAGGCGTCAAAGCTTCTGTAATCGCTGTCTAAATGGGAACGTTAAATTCTCCTGGCCTCTGAGAGGAGAAACCTGGAGTCTAGACGGTTGCTGGTTGGAAAGCCTGAGGTCTTGGGTTATTTGCCAGGAGGATTGCCGACCGGTGACACAGGTGATGCCAGGAAGGATCCGTGGATACGGCATAAGGGTGGCCCTGAGGCGATAAGGGCAGGTGAGCCACAGGGAGTAGCCCAGCACATGAAGTATGGGGCGGCTGTCAGCTGGGGGAGAGGATGATGACGGCTGTGGGTTTAGAGGCAAACAGGGTAGAAATGATGTTTTAAATCAGTCCCTTATTGCAAAATTTGCTGACACTGCCCAGACCTCAGGCTCCTAGATTCTGAGACAGTGGTCACCGCTTCCCAGAGACATTCTGTCTCTAACTGCCGTGACATCAACCCCTGCAGCTGTCCTGGGTCTCTGCATAGTCTCACTTTGGATTTTTGTGTTTTGGCAGGTTTTTATTTCTTCCTTTCTAATTCCCCCAATATTGATGTTCCTCTGAAATCCGTTCTAGGCTCTGCTCTCTCTCACTTGCTCATTCTCACTGTCTTACAGGGTGATCTCACTCACTCTGCCCATGTTATGATGTTATGAAATGTTGTAATGCTTCATAACATTATTAGCATCTGTGTGCTAATGATTGCCACATTTTCATCCCCGATCAAGGCCACACTGCTATTGATGTGGCACAGGGTATCTGAGTCTCAAGTAAAACCATCCAAGTGGCTCTTCTTATGCCCCCTGTCCCACACAGTGGCATCAGGAGAGTCTTGGCTCCTCGTGCGATGTGATAACATCCACCCGGGCTATCATCATCATTCCAATAACAACACAGATTCCTTTATTGGTCCCCATCCTCTGCAGTGCCTCTGTTGGAGGGAGGGGGACGGTGGTGCCTCAGCTTCCCGCTCTGGCTGCCTGCCACCACGCTTCCCCTGCTCATTACAGACTCGCCCTCTGGAATAGTAAAGCAAAATAAACCCCTTCTTCCTGTATGGAGCTGCCTTTTGTCATGGAGGGCCTTACAGCAACAGAAAAGTAACCCAGCATCTGGCCAGATTAGTGGCCAGAATCTACAAAGGAGTCAGAAAACTAGCAAGAATGGAAAGCAACCCAATCAATAATAAACGGGCTAGTGAAATAAACAGACAATTCTTGAAAGATGAAATACAACTGGCCAATAAATACAAGATAAAAATGTTTAGCTTCTCTAGACATCTAAAAATGCAAATCAAAACCACCAAAATTCCACGCCACCCCAGTCAGAAAGACAGTCATTAAGAAAACAGTTCACAGTGTGTCCGTAAGGATGACAGCAAAAGAGAATCCTAGACTCTGCTGGCAGAAATGTACTACTAGTTCAGCCCCTGTAGAAGGCACTGAAAGTAGGCCTTCCATATGACCCACTCACCCAAAGGTCTGAGTCAGCACGTCATGGGGGCAGCTGCTCACAGTCACCAAGTTATGGCGCCAGCCTGGGTGCCCAGCAACGAAGGGATGGTTGAAGAAAATATATGTATACAATGGAATTTTTTTCAATCATAAAGAGGAAAGTGGATTTGATTGGAGAGAAACATAAAATTTTATATGCTATCTGTCGTTGTAGTTCCTAGATTTCATATAGCAACACAAAAATATGCTAGTATATACATACGCTATAAAAGTAGGAATAAAGTTGTCTAAGCTGATAATGGTGACTCATGGCAGGGGGAGAAATGCTAATAGGGACAGCTTTGAACTATGATGCTTGGGGTCTTAGTTTGGGTGACTATTGCTTGATGAAACCCCAAGCAACTTTGGGCTAAAAGGGTTTATTTGGCTTACACTTCCACATCATGCTCCACCACCGAAGGGATTCAGGACAGGAACCCAAACAAGGCAGGAACCTGGAGGCAGGAGCTGTTGCAGAGGCCATGGAGGGGGTGCTGCTGCTTGCTTGCTCGCTCCACACGGCTTGCTCAGCCTGTTTTCTTGTAGCCCAGGGATGACACCACCCACCATGGGCTGGCCCTCCCATATCGATCACTAATTAAGAAAATGCCCTACAACCAGATGTTATTTCAACATTTCCATGGCTACTCTAGCTCTCTTGCGTTTCTGTATCATTTCTTTTAGAATGAACGTCTCAATTTCCAAAGGAAATAGAGACAGTAATTTTTTATTGAAAACAATCAGATTAAAGCTGCAGAGGTTCTGACTGCTGTTTGGCCACTGCAGATCAGGTAGGGAGGTTGTCACTCACAGTCTGAGCTCTCATTCCCCGTGTCTCCAGTTTTCCTCTGCTCAACTATCTCAGCAACAATTTACAATCTCTGCGTTGAAATCCTTCATTCTGTTTATTCTTAGTTACTTGTTGATAATATATATAAGCAGCAATTAGTTTATAAAATTTATTCTGGAATCTTAGACTTGACCAAAGTTATTTCTAATAGAGAGTTGGGTTGTAGATCTCTTTTGATTTTCTATGTTCACAGCCGTAGTATTTCCAATACATAATTTTGATTTTTACTTTCTGGTGTTACGACTTTTTAAAATTAGCTTGTGTTGACTTTGCAAAGTAAGGGTTTCATTATGTTTGTGTGCATATGTGTATGCACACACTTTGACTGACCATACCAATCCCTCGTTTCTTTTGTGTCTCCTTCTCCTTCTCTTCCCTGTCTCCAGTACTTCCTCTTTTGGTTTCATGCCCTGTTCTCGGTTGCTGTGATTGCTTCAGACTTCAGGGGCTGTGTTGAATAAAGTCTAACTATGGATGTCTTACCCTGCTCTCTTTCTGGGCTTCAGTCTAATCGCAGCTGTAGACCACTATTATCCCGTTCAAAAGGTTTGTGTGCGTGTGTGTGTGTGCGTGCGTGCGTGTGCGTGTGTGACGGTCTTGCTGTGTTTTGTTTTCAGTGTCACTCTTATGAGTAGTTGGAACTTTCTTTGGGCCACAAACCAGCTCCCAAATAAAGACAAGGAGGCTTATTATTAATCAAGAATGCTTGGCTTTAGCTGAGGCTTGTCCCACTAACTCTTTTAACTTAATTAATCTGTTTCTATTTATTTTTCCTTTTTTTAAAAAAATTCTTTTATTCTGTAGGTCCTACTTTCCCACTTTCTCCGTGTCTGTCTGGCCCCTGTGTCTCCCTGATGTCTCCTTTCTGCTTTTTTCTTTTTGAGCCTAAACTCTGCCACCTACTTACTCTCATTGCCCGGAAGTTCAGTCTATACCTCCTTCGCTATTGGCCATCCACCTTTTTTATTAGACCAATCAGGTGCCCTAGGCAGGCAAAGTAAAACAGCAACACATCTTCACATAATTAAACAAAGGCAACACATCTTTATATAGTTAAAAAGCATTCTACAACGTAAACAAATGTAACACATCTTTACATAGTTAATCAAATAAAACACATCTTTATATAGTTAAAAAATATTCTACAACATAAACAAATGTAACACATCTTTACATAGTCAAACAAATGCAGTACATCTGTATATAGTTAAAAATATTCTACAACATAAACAAATGTAACACATCTTTACATAGTTAAATACAGCACTTCTTTGCATAGTTAAATATTTGCAACACTTGTGTTGTTAGGCAAATTGAAATACTTTGTCTCTGAAAGATTCTTAATACATCTAGTATTTTAGCAGCAAGCCTCTGAGCTTGGTTTGGGTAAGCAGACAAGGATTTTATTTTGATGATTTTAGTGCAATGAGTTGAAGCAAGGCTTCACAGGTCCTTGTCAAATACTACCACTGAGCTGTACTCCCAACCTGAGAAGGTTCTAATTATATCTATTTTATTAAGATTTCTTTATTTTTGTGTATATGAGTACTCTGTCTACACGTATGACTTTATGCAAGAAGAGGGCATCAGATCCCACTATAGATCATTGTGATTCACCATGTGGTTGCTGGGAATTGAACTTGGGACTTCTGGAAGAGCAGCCACTCTCTTAACCTCTGAGCCATCTCTCCAGCCCCTAAGTCTAATTAAACAGGTCGTAATTGCTTATATTTTTTAATTTCTTTAGATAAAGAAACTAGTGGTTTGAGGTCAGGTTGACTATTTGATCTAATTAAACCTATCGATATGAAGTTACTTGTGAACCTCCCTTAAGTCATCTCCAGAGAGGTCTTCTCTTCCTCGTGGTGTGCTGCTGCTGCCCCTGGGCCGTCATGGAGCAGAGCCTTTCTTAGCCTGCAGTTCTGGAACCCACACGGCAAGCACAGGCAGTGGGTGGCAGTGGGTGGCAGTGGGTACAGGATCTGTGAAAGGACCATGGCTTATCTCAGGAGCCGCGGCAGAATGGGCTGTGTCAGGCTGGTCCCGTCCTGAGAATGGGAAGGGCCACTTGACAGCACATCCCCAGTGATGCCTCCTAGACCTCACTTTTTCAAGTCTCTGTTCCCTCCCAGTGCCACCACCCCGAGGACTGAGCTTTCTGTCATGTCAGCCTTTAGGGCACACACAGTTAATGTGCCCAAACCAGAGCTTCACTCAGGCAGCGCCTGTCTTTGCTCAGGTGGTCGCTCTAACCACGCACTAGCCTTCTTGTTTCCCGCCTCCACCCCATTCACCTTGCTGTGAGAAGGCAGAGCTTTCTATTTTATTATAATTACTAACATGTATTAATCGTACATGCTAAGGAGCGCTGTGGCATTTTTTTGCCTCAGTCATGTCTGCCTTCCTTCTAGCCTCAGGTCTTCCCCACCTTCCCTCCCCACCCGCTGCAGGGCATCACGCTGCGCTGCCTCCCTGGAAGCCCTGGGTGCCGCTGTTCCTCTCAGACTTCACATGCCGCACTGAGTAGACCAGAACGCCTTCTCAAATCTCTATGTTGAAAATCTGATTGTTGTTCTCAATATTTATAAGTATTATTAGGTATACAATTTTTCATTCGATGTATGTCTTCATATTCACAATATCTAGTCTGCAAAAACTTTCATTAAACTCAGTTTATAACATCAGGTGACGAGGCACGTCTGTCCTCCATCACTAGGGTGACTGTGAGGTAGCTGCTTTGTCTCTTCTCCCAGTGTGCAGGGTGCAGAGTTTACCTCAGCCGGGAGGACTGACCCTGACCAGTCACCCAGGTGACTGCACGTGTGGTTCTCTATAGATGCTTCTCATCGGTGTGAACTCCAGAAGCATCCCTGTCTTCAGGCAGTTGTTTCTTCTCTTGTCAGGCCTTCCCCTCCTCACCCCAGGAGGATCAGGATGTGCCTTGTTGTTTTGAAAAGCCTAAACACTTGAAACGTTTATTCTCCAGTGGATTTGAAAGGGGGCCGTTATGAGCCCTGTCTTGATGTGGCAGGGCTCTGAGGGTCTATTTGGATAACACTGAAGACGGGAGGAAATGTGACTCTGTCTGTGAGTTTTAAGCCCCTAAGGTAAGATCAGAAAGCGTCTGGGCCAGTGTGAGCCAAATAGTTGAAGTCATACATTAATTATGGTCATGAATCATTTTTATTTTTAAAGTCTTTACCATTGACAAGGTTGTTTGCATAGTACCAGTGGAGTTCCAGGCACCCCCTAAGTAGCCGCTCTTTGTTGGCGTCTCTCTGGGTTGGTGATGCCCATTGTTTTTATAAAAACTGCTTATGTCCGCTGCCTGAAGGAGTGGTCTCTATGTAGTTTTCCTTGATAAACTATTTTGAACTTATAAATGTAGGAAACAGTGATATTTCAGTTAATCTCCTACTCTATCAATCAAAATATCCAATCTCACGAATGTGCTTATGTTATTCATAAACGCTGGACAATTAGCAACTAAAGTTATTGAGAGCCTCTGTTGTACCACACTCTGGGTGAAGCTTCTAGAATGTGCGTGAGATGAGTGAGTATTCGTGCCTCTCAGAAGAGGACGAGAAGAACCGTCTACCGCAGTATGGTCCATACATAGCGCTGTCTGTTTGGTGCTGCGTGTGGTGTGCTGTGCACTTCAGGAGCAAGGCACTGGTGCCTCCACCTGCCTGGCACACCAGGGAAGGCCAGTGAAGCAGAGACTGTGGCTGAACTGCCTCTTAGCAGGGTAAGCCTTCACTTACTTGTGAGGGGACAGAGAAGATGTGTGGGCAGACACAGCTTAAAAAGAGGCACCGAGATAAGAAGTGGAAGATCGTGTCCAGGTAACTGCCAGTGGGTCAGTACTGCTGAAGACAGAGGGAGGCAAGGCTGTGGATGGAATGGGTACTGTATTGCAAAGACCTTCCCTTGCCTCGTCCAGGTTTCTGTAGAAGCGCCTTTGCGAGTATTAGTGTTCCTGAGCACACGTACATACATCATGTAAGACCATGTTACCGTCAGTTTTCCTGAGCACGCACACACACGATGTAAGACCGTGTTACCGTCAGTGTTCCTGAGCACACGTACACATATCATGTAAGACCATGTTACCGTCAGTGTTCCTGAGCACACACACACACATCTGTAAAACCATGTTACCATCAGTGTTCCTGAGCACACATGCATACATCATATGTATACATCATGTAAGACCATGTTACCGTCGCAAAGACCTTCCCTTGCCTCGTTCAGGTTTCTGTAGAAGTGCCTTTGTGACCATCAGTGTTCCTGAGCGCACACACACGTACATACATCATGTAAGACCATGTTACCATCAGTGTTCCTGAGTGCACACACACACATGATGTAAGACTGTGTTACCGTCAGTGTTCCTGAGCATACACTTTTTGTGTGTGTATTTATTGGTGATTGGTTATTTTTTCTTTTGAGAATGTCTGTTCAGTTCATTTGCCCATTCGTTGAACAAATAACCTGGTGTTTAATTTGGGGTTGTTTTGTTTTATTTTATTTTATTTTATTTTGGAATTGAGGACCAAAGTGAGCATCCACAGGAAGAAGGCAGCCAATAGAGCCGGGAAAATCTTCATGCTGATGGCATCCATATTTACTCGACAGTATGGGGATTTAGTTCAGCGGTAGACTGCTGATTTTCTCGGCTCTGTATGCTGCCGTCATCATGTGGATGCTGGCTGTGTCCTGCAGCTTTTTAACTTTGCTCTTGTCTCACCGTCGGCCGACCCCATTGAGCTCCTGGAGTCCTTGCAGAGTGTCTTTGCCTCTGCCTGCATCTTGAAGTTGCCTATGCCTATATCCTGAAGTATTTTTGTTTGTTTTCTCTAGTAATTTCAGAATTTTAGGACTTAAGTCTTTGATCCACATTGAATTGGTTTTTTTCAGAGTGAGAGGGGTCTAATTCCATTCTCCAGCTCCCAGCACCCCATTCTCCTTTATGGGGATATCCAGCTCCCAGCACCAATGTGGAAGAGTCTGTCTTTCCTCTGGCATGTCACCCCCTTGCCCTCCCTGCCCTCCCCCCGCCCCCCAGAGTCCTTTGGTTCTGCTGTTTTCTCCCAGTTTGAAGAATATATTTCCATTTCCCTCATGGCATCTCTAGGTGAACAGACATTCCTGACTCTATGTATGTATGTTTGAATATATATATGTGTGTGTGTGTGTATGTATGTATGTATGTGCATCACATGTGTGCCTGGTGCCCATGGAGACCAGAAGAGGACACTGGATGCCCTGGAACTGGAATTATAGATGGCTGTAGCTACTTAGTGGATTCGGGCAACCAAACCTGGGTTCTTTGTAAAACAAGTGTCCTTCACCACTGAGCCATCTCTCCAGCCCCTCGTTTGTTTCTGAGACAGAGTTTCACTACTCTCTCACCACTAATCTCAAAATCCTGGGCTCAAGCCATCTTGGCTCTGCCAACCAAACATCTGTGTGTATAGAGTACCTGGTTAAAACATCTGTGTGTATGGAGTACCTGGTTAAAACATCTGTGTATATAAGGGTACCTGGTTAAAACATCTGTGTGTATAGAGTACCTGGTTATTGATCTATTTTTAATTTTTTGTTAGGAGCATATTTCCTCGATCATGCAGTTATAGAGAATCTTGATTCTGACAGATTTAAGATTGGTTTGTTATTTCTAGATCTTGTACCCTTTATATAAATTATGTACATTTATATAAAGTAAGCCCCATGAATCCCCATGTCTCTACCTCCCAGCAGTGAGATCACAAGCTTGTGCTGCCGTGTCCAGCTTTTCCAGGGGTGCTGGAAATTGAACTTGGGTTTTCGTGTTGAGCAACAGGCTCCTTTCTGACTAAGCCGTCTACTCAGCCCCTCAGCCCGATCATTTTCTAAAGTGATCTAAACCCCTGGAGTCCTTTGCCCTAACTATGTTGTAGCAGAGAGGTAGACTTTCAGAGCACTGTTATTTTAGGACTTATAATTCCTGTTGCTTCATTATATGTTTGAATCTAAAAATAATTGGTTTGTTCAGGATTGATTCTATTTATCCTAGGAGATTTATAATTCATGTCTGTGACTCTCTGTGTTTAGACTTTGTAATTACCTCACTTACATTTTTCTACCACTTGTATTTCTAGGCTTCATAGAGCCCAGTGTGCAATTAAACAGACTCAGGTAACTGTTCAGAGAATTGGAAAGGAAATTGAAGAAAAACTAAGACTCACATCGACAAGCAATGAGCTGGTAGGTTTTTACACAAGTACCTGTTCAAACTCCTTGTTTTCTTCAAGTGATTATCATATTATTCTTGGGAAAAATCTCTAGACAGTGCTAACAACGACGCTAATAATGTTGCGTTGAGATGACTGCTGGTGTATTTTAAATGTTAGAAATAAAAGTTCCCATCTGCTAATAGCGTAAGGTAAACCTGCCATGTTCTGTTAGATGAAACTTGAGATTATGTATAATTACTTGGAGGATGACTAGCAGACTATTTTATTAACGTCTTATAAATGTGAACTCTAAACACGAACTGTATAGTGAGTGAAAAATAGCTGCCAGGACGGGGTGGGGGACCATCAGGGACTCGTTTACCGAAAGTAAGCGTTTGGGTCTATGCCTGTGGCTCAGCCACTAAGAAACCTGCCCCCAAGCCCAGCGACTCGAGTGTGGTCCTTGGGAGTCCATTCCTACACAGTGTCCTCTGACTCCCATGACACACGCACTCACAAATACTAAATAAATAAACACGAAAACCCATTTCAGTGGTATATATGCATAATGCTGTGTTTAAAGTGGAGACAGTTTCTTAAAATTTAATTTGTACTTTGATTATATTCACCCAGGATTAATCCACTTTTAAAAGATGGGATCTTTAAATTAATGGGATCAAATATAAGAGACCCATTTGTGCATTTTTGTTTGTTTGTTTGCTTCTGGGTTTTGGTTTTTCGAGACAAGGTTTCTCTGTAGCTTTAGAGCCTGTCCTGGAACTAGCTCTTGTAGACCAGGCTGTCCTCAAACTCACAGAGATCCACCTGACTCTGCTTCCCAAGTGCTGGGATTAAAGGCGTGTGCCACCACCAACCAGCGAGACCCGTTTGTGAGCAATGTTTACCTTTAGAGAAATGTGGGTTTGGTGTGGCATTCCAAAGAAATCATAACCTCAGTCCAGCTGGGCGGATTGCAGATGTTCATAAAGTCTGATACTGTTTTATACTCTGCCTCAGGAGGGGGAGACCTCTGTCTCTGTGAGCCCAGTGTGAGCACTAAGTTGCACTTTGCTTCAAATGAAGCCATGTGACTCTCTGCAGTTTTTATGTGCCAGGGTTACAAAGACACTCAGAACCCACAACTGGCCATGAAGTCAGGGGGCGTGTGTGCAGGCACCTATGCAGTTCTCTCTCCTAGGACCACACAGTCACGTATCCATGGAGTTACGGGGGTGTGTGCAGGCACCTATGCAGTTCTCTCTCCTCGGACCACACAGTCACGTGTCCGTGGAGTTAGGCGGGGAGCTTGTGTTCAGACACCTATGCAATTCTCTCTCCTGGGAATTGAGCTAATAGTGTATGTTCAGTCTGTGGGAATTTACTGATATTGGCTGTCCATACATGCACTTGTGCTGTGCCTGACACACAGCAGGTGTCTGGTGGTCCCCACATAACTACTAGCTGCTTGTTTCTTCTTTGCCTGTGGGAATTCCTCCATGCTAGAGAAACAACTGTCTCTTGTGTTATAACTTAGGATCAATAAAAGACTAAATTCCAGGCCATGAGTATATTGTAAGGGGAGGAAAAAGTATCAGGTTTTAATCCTTTCTGCACTGCACAAAAACTGCATTTTTAAGACCCTTGCCTGGGGAGAACTTGCTGGGTCTTATTTTTCTTACTTTTCTCTCCCAGGCAAGACTGGGAAACGACTTGCGTCATTGAGAGGTGGCGTGTGCTTTGTCTCAGTGTGGAAACATGTATGCTTAATCCTGTTTTTCTAAAATATAAGTGGTGACACACGGGGCAGGGTGATAGAATGTGCGCGTTCACCAAGTCAGGTTCACAGGGTCACTCCGTGTTTTTACGCTGCCGAGTTTGCACAGAAGGAAGTCAAGGGAGTTTTGAACTGGAAGTGAACCTAGAAGCCACCTAGTCCCCTAATAACCCCACTGAAAATCACACCCCAGTACAGTTCCCTCCCCTGCGTGGTTTTTCTCTGTGATATTTATTACCATGTAGCATGATATCTATTTAATATGTTTTTGTCTCTCTAAACTCTGTGAGGCTTAGGATCACCCCCTCCTGCTTCCCTCTTCCTTCAGTTTCTTTCCCTCCCTCCTTCCTTCCTTCCCTCTCTCCCTCCTTCCCTCTTCCTTCAGTTTCTTTCCCTCCCTCCTTCCCTTTCTCCCTCCTTCCCTCCTCCTTTGTACCCAACCTCCCCTCACATTTGATTCCCAGAATCTAGGCAAATGTTTGCTCGTGGTAAATGTGAAGCAAGTATTAAGTGTTTATTGAATTTAAGAACGGATCCATTAGGCTCATCAGTTAGAGTGCTTGATTCTCTTCCAGGTTCAACCCCCAGCTGCCACATGGGGAGACTCACAACTCTATAACTCAAGCTCTAGGGGACTGATACCCTCTTCCCGCCTCCACGTGCTTGTACATACTTGTATATGTGGCATACATACACACAGTGACACTCAGACATATACATCAATAAAAGTTAAAATAGAAAAGGAATGCATTCAACACAGTGCCTTGTTATAAACCAGTTTACTCGTGGCACAGGAGAAATACAGTTACCTCCCTTTGTAAATTGGTCCACGTCCTTTTGCTCCATCCCAACTATTTTCAGTACATAAGACTCACTCTTCACTCTAGCCCAAGCGGAGGCACAGTGAAAGGCGTATTTGATGCTGAAATCAACCAGTCATCCTTTTCAAACCTCTTCCCAATTAGCCTTAAGTAAGATACAGAGTTTACAGTTGATACCTTGCAGAGATTTGGAAATTTCTCACCTTACGTCCATGCCGAGTGTGAACGCTGACTTTAATTGTATTTCCTAGGGAATGTCTGTCACCACCATGGTGGCCTTTGACATTGTGTCTGGAGTTTGTTAGCTGCTTTTGTTGCGGTGACTGTATGTCTTCTAAGTGTTTTGTTTTGTTGTGGCTCTATGCTAGAGCACATTGGTTGAGTTTAAAATGTTAGCCCTACTTTGTATTCCTGGGGGATATCCTCATGGTCATAATAAATTATTTTTAGCCTTTTACTGTGTTCAATTTGTTTAAAAATTTAGAGAATGTTTTTCTTTTATTTTCAGGGGGAATATTGGTCTGTATTTTGTTTTTCTTAATATCTCTTCTGTGTTGGGGGTGATGAATGTATGTGTGTACAGTTGCAGGCCTACGCCACTTAGTGAATTCAAGGCCAGCCTGAGATAGATAAATGATAAATACTCTTCCAGGTTTACTTTTGCCTCTTTTGCCATCATTTGGTGTTCTTTCCTCTGTGTTTGCCCTGTCTTAGCCCTGGCATCAGCCATCTCTCTTTAGGTTGGCTGACGGTATTTAGAAACGAAATCTGGTCACTGGGTGTGCTTCTTGCTTTTAAAGCTCTCTCAGTGGATGTGGCTATCTCTGTATGAATGTATACCTATCTCTAGGAAAATAAACATGAGTTCATAATAATGTTTTTAATTCTAATGCCACAGAGTTTATTCTGGCTTTCTCCTTCATTTTGTTTATTTGCAGTATCTTTTTCTGATAGTGAGAAACCTGGCTCTCATTAAGTACAATGTATTTATCTGTTAAGTCTTGGCATATGTGTAAAGCAGTTCCGATTTCCTTTTCCATTTGTTTTGTTATTTTAATTACTAATGTGTATTAGATCTCTATATTAATGGGCTTCACGGTGACATTTCCACATATACATGTATCATGCTTTCATCATATCTGCCCTCCCAAATGCCCCCCTAGTCCCCCCCACCTTTGTACTTCTTTAGGGCATCTGCTTCATTGTTTTTATTTTTGGCTTTTGCTGATGAGAGAAGACATGCAATACTCTTTTCAAATTTTAATTAGAATTTTTTTCAGCCTTACTTGGAGGGTTTTGTTTGTTTATTTATTTCTAAATGTTTTTCGCCTGCACATGTCTACACACTGCATGGAAAACGGAAGAAGGCATGAGATCCATAGAATTGGAGTTACATAAAACTGTGACCCACCATGTGAATGTAGAGAATCAACCTTGGGTCTTCCGGAAGAGCAGCCAGCACTGAGTGCTGAGCTGTCTTTCCAGTGCTTATTAGTAATATATGTGACGTATATTTATTCCTATATATAAGTTCATTTCCTGATAGGTATTTCAGGATAATGTTCTTTAAGTCTGAGGCTTGCATTTTTTCTTTTAAGAAAACAATTTGTTTTAAAGATTATTTATTTTTTCCTTTAGATATGAATGTTTTGTGTGTGTGTGTGTGTGTGTGTGTGTGTGTGTGTGTACACACCACATACATGTCTGGTGCCACTGGAGGTCAGGAAGGGGCTTTGGATCCCCGGGACTGAAGTTCCAGGTAGTTGTGAACCATCTGATGTATGGGTACCAGGAACCTAACCCAGGTCCTCTGCAAGAGCAGGAAGCATTCTTAACTATGGAGCCGTCTCTCCAGCCTGCGCTTTGTTGTTGTTCTTAAAGTTGAATGAAATCTACTGTATTTGTATGTTTGTGTATGTGTGTGCGTGAGTGTGTGTGTGTGTGTGTGTGTGTCTATCTACGTGTGTGTTGGATGCGCAGTGGAAGCCAGAGAACCCTCTCAGGTTCAGGAGCCTGGACCTTGGTTTGGGTTTTTTGGTTTTGACACAGTGTAGCCCTGGCTGTCCTGAAACTGCTCTGTAGGGCAGGCTGGCCTCAGACTCACAGAGCTCACCTGCCTCTGCCCTCCGAGCGCTGCTGCTGCAGGCTAGTGCTGGTCCTCATGCCCAGCTTTGGTCTGGGTTTCACATGAGTTCAGGGGGTTGAACTCAAGCATTTGTGTTTGCACGGCGAACACTTTTCCAAATGAGTCGTCTGATGTATTTTTTTTTATGTTTTATGTCTTTCCTCTGGTTTTTATAAGAATCTTTTGTGTAATTCAAGATTACAGAAGTTTTAGAGTTTGAGCTTTGTGTTTAGATCTGTGATCCATTTCAAGTTATTATTTTTAACTTAATGAAGAAAGAGTAAAACATTCTCCCAAACTGATGTTCGGCTGACAGAACAGTACTTGGTGAGCAGCTTTTCCTCCCCCATTAATTACCCTGACTTGTTTGTCTAAAGTCAGCTGACCACATGCGTGTGCGTGTGCATCTGTTTCGTCTCTGTCTCATGGACCTGTTGGCCTATCTTCCTCAGCACCGAGCTGCCATGACTGTAGGTTCATCAGAAAAGCCAGGCAGGGCAAATACTCACACACACACACACACTCTCTCTCTCTCTCTCTCTCTCTCTCTCTCTCTCTCTCTCTCTCTCTCTCTCTCTCTCTCACACACACACACACACACACACACACACACAGTTCTTTATTTTGCTGAATGCATTTTATAGCTAGTTTTTCAGTTTTTTTTACCAGAGAGCCTGTTGGAATTTTCACAAGGATTTGTGAAGTTTCCCTCTGAACAATGTGGAGGTCCCCAGCCTGTGAATGTGACATTTATGTTTTATGCAGACTTCCTTTAATTCTCTCAATCATATCTTCAGCCTCCTTTGCTAGAGTTCGGGCAAGCTCAAGGCAGCATGGCAGGTTCAGCCAGGTGTGGGAGTGCACCCCAGAGAGCCCGGCTAGAGGAGGAAGTCAGGCCCTGCTCCCGTTAAATGCAGCACCCATGCCTGGTGTGAGAAGAATGCTGTTCTTGCTTCATCAGGTCTAACATCAGCAATGGTCTGCACTGACTCAGGATTTATCTTCCCAGTTTAACTCATGAATGGCTTACATGGTTTTCTGCATTTGATGAAGCAATCATGGCTTTTAATAGAGCAAGCTACATTGTCTTGGCTTCAAATTTTAATATTTTTTGCAATACTGTTGCTTGAATCTAAGCCCTCATACAAGCACATATTACTTTTGCATTTCCAAAGTAGCCCGGAACTGATGGCAGTTTGTGGCCGTTTTGTGTCATGTTAGGTTTGATCTGGGGACACTGAGGCGCAGTTAGGCTTTGGTACAGGGTAGGGCAGCCTTGCATAGCCACAGCTGATTTTCCTGTTGTCCCCAGTCACATCTTGACCAGATACAGAAACCTCCTAGACCTCTCACTAATGTCTAGCTCTCCACTAGATTTAGAGTGGTTTGCTTTCCATCTGAGCGTATTCCTGAGTGGCCTTCAGTGTTTATCTGGTCCTTCCAACACCTTTGCTGGCTTGTGGTCGCCCATACTGTCCTAGAGAGTGAGTCGCATTCTCTGACCCTTCATGGACTGAGCGATATTGCACACCACCCCGGACCTTCTGAGTGTGATCTGGAGACTGGGAGACTTGGCTTTGGGGGATGTATTTTAGCGCGTGGTCCACTCTCTTGAACTCAAACTGCCGTGCCTCCAGCCTGCATGGCTCTCATTCCAGCTTCATTTTTCACTCTCGACCATGAGCAATTTTGTATTCATCTACACACGTGTGCCTTTGGGTTCAGTCTGAGAGTTGATTGATTTGAACAGAATTTGGGGTACCTATTTGCTGTCTTCTCCAATTCTGGCATCCTGCGTCATTTCTGGTTCCTCCCGGCATAGACAGTGGCTTCCTGCTGGCCTCTAGAGCCACTTCCAGGGCTTTCAGGGCAAAGCCACAGAATAAAGAGGGAGACTTGCCTGCGTGTGCCGTGTGCCTAATCCAATGTGGACTCTTCAGAGCAGCATGCCCTGGACCGCTCAAGAAATGTGCAGTTTCTTCATACATTCGATTCATTACAAGACTAGTTTGTAGGCGTTTATTCTTATTTAGAAACTCAACTCTTATCATAATTTAATCTTCTGCCCATACCTGAGTTCTTGGACTGATAATGCTACTGAGATATGGAATTAATAAATTGGGTTAAATATTTTCTGAGGAAGCATTCTCTTTTAATGATTGGCCACACGTAGATGGAAGAAAAACAACCCATAAGTGACATTTGGAAGCAATTTGTTAACTTCCACAGTTCTGAGACATTTTCTAGATTGTTAATTACTTCCAGTTGCTGGCGCTGACTACGGATAAGATAAAACATGCTCTAATCACTAATTTCTCAAATGTTTTGCTCTTAGGATCCTTAAATATGTTAATTGTGATAATCTCTAAGAATTTAGGCTGTACTATTAATTATGTTAGAAGTCAAATCTGGGAAATTAAAAAGATTTTTCTAATTAATTTTAAAGTGCCAGTAGCAAATCTATGTTAGTATTGCAGTTTTTATGAGAAATTAGTGCTTTTTCTTAAAATAGAAAAGGGGAGTTTTTGTTTTGTTTTGTTTTGTTTTTTTGACTGCATCTTTATCAAACTGAGTTCTTGCTAATAAGAAGAGATGATGAGATGGCTCACTGGGTGAAGGCACAGGCCCCCACGCGACGAGCCACCACGCCCAACAGGCCACCACGCCCAACAGGCCACCACGCCCAACAGGCCACCACGCCCAACAGGCCACCACGCCGACGCCCGACGAGCCGAGTTCAGAGATGGCAGGGAGAGAGCTGACTCCCAACGTGTTCTCTGACCGTGACACGGGTGCTCTGGCTTGTGCACACACACGCACAAACACACAAATACATATCACAGTTTGGTTAGTGAGTCCTTTGCAGCACCCAAGTAGACGTTCACGTGCGCCGTACACGGAGGAACATGACCATGGAAGGGGCCCAACCGCTCAGCATGACTTCATGTTTGAAACCTTCATAGTCCCGAGACGGTCGTTTCGGAACTTATGTCTGAGGAGTTTCAGCTCCGGTGTGATCTATGAGAAAGTACTTGTTTGTGTTTAATATATTATTTATAGATCAAGCTGCCATTTTTAAATGATTGTTTAATGTTTCCCATGCTTTTCTTTTAAAGACCCGTTAAGTAGGAATGTGTGCTTGCAAATTTGCATGTCTGTGATTTCTGAGAGGTGAATGAAGTCTAATTAAAGGTGATAGATCATCGGGGTGGATGTGTGACATGAGCTGTACGTGCACGGCAGAGCTGAGTGGAGCGCAGCCCCCGGTAGGAGGTACTTACGTTGTGCTAAGAGCTGCAATCAGCTCGCCTTTGAAGTATGAACAAGGAAGCAGAGCCATGCACACGGGCAGGGTTTGTTTACTCCTCAGAAACGGGAGCCAGCAGTCCTGGTTTGAGCTAATGGATCTCTTTCTTCTGTAAGTGGGCCAGCATCCTCACATGGGCCATAGCACAAACACGCTGTGCTCACGTCTCCCCATGTTAACTTTGTATTTACGTTAACTTGTAAGTTTTGTGCTTTGAAAAAAGAAAACATTCCCAGTTTGAGTGTGCACCCGGGAACAGAGCAAGTTACCTCCACTAGCCACGTCGTGTTTACTTAAAAAAATTTTCCCCCCTCTTTCTCTCTCTGCCCAAGTAATAATCACTGAAGAGTTTATTTATTTTCCCCTCAGTGATGTCAGAAGACCCAAGACTTCTGATCACTAAAGAAAACCCTACTGGGCTCCTTTTTTTCCCCCCAAATAATTCTTTAATTTCAATTATAAAACATTTCTAATCTCAGTGATTTAAAAAAAAATCCATTCATTTATTTGTTTGTTTGTTCATGTGCCATGGTACTCACATGGCGGCCAAACAGGTTTGTGGAGTGAATTCTCTCCTTCCATGTGAGTTTCAGGAGTTGAGCACCTGTCGCGAGGCTTAGCAGCCAGCGCCTTAGGCTCTGAGCCAGTTTATCTCTCTCTCCCTCTCTCTTTCCTTCCCTCCCTTCCTTTCTTTTTTAGTTCATATATATTTTAAAGATTTATTTATTAAGTATACAGTATTCTGCCAGCATGCATACCTTCAGGCCAGAAGAAGAAGGCATCAGATCTCATTATTGATGGTTATGAGCCACCCACGTGGTTACTGGGATCTTGAATTCACA
This sequence comes from Alexandromys fortis, assembly GCF_014885135.2. Classification (NCBI taxonomy): domain Eukaryota; kingdom Metazoa; phylum Chordata; class Mammalia; order Rodentia; family Cricetidae; genus Alexandromys; species Alexandromys fortis. Next base: position 7,468,036 of record NW_026067967.1, on the reverse strand, counting down.
GAGATCCTCCTGCCTTTGCCCCCTGAGTGCTGGGATTAAAAGCGTGGTCCAGTACCGCTGGGCTCCTTTCTTGTTGCCATGGTGCAGTAAAGTAACTTCTCATCTGTTTTTAAACCTAGGGGAGAGGGCTTAGTTCTTACCACTAAGTGCGATGTAAGGAACCAGCTAAAGGTGTTTCCACTGTTCTTTGTTCCTGAAACTTTTGTGTCTTTATATCATTCATAAGTAGTGTGGTTTGTTTGTTTGGTTGGTTTTGTTTTTTTCGAGACAGGGTTTCTCTGTGTAGATTTGGAGCCTGTCCTAGAATTCTCTCTGTAGACCAGGCTGGCCTCAAACTCACAGATATCCTCCTGCCTCTGCCTCCCAAGTGTTTGGATTAAAGGCGTGCGCCACCACCGCCCAGCCAAGTGGTGTGTTTTGTTGTATGTCTTTAACGTCTACCTTTATTATCTGTACACATTGATATCAGATGCCGTTCTTCCTTAGCTTGCTATTGTGATGTGTTTGACAACCAGCCTGCATCTCTGGAATGAATGTCATTTGACTGTGATGCATCATTCTGTTATGCCATTAGATTTGACTGCCTGGTATTTTGTGTGATCTTTGTCTGCTTGGGCATCCAGCTCGTGTTCACCTGACACTGTTAATGTTCCCCCTGCTTCTTACTTCCGCTAGAGATTTGAGTTCCTAGACAAGGTTCGTTTCTACTTGTGCTTCCTTACTTCTGTCTTTAGTCATGGCTGCTGATAATTACACAAAGATCTTTAGGTTAATGAGTATTTGGCCGCTGTTGGTTTGAAGCATGGTGGATGTACAGTTATAGCTGTGACCTTCTTTATATTCATAAATTTTCCTGTGATTTTACTTACCTAGAAAAAAGAAAGCGAATGTCTGCGGTTAAAAATTTTGGTGCTTCGAAATGAACTGGAAAGACAGAAGAAAGCCCTGGGCCGGGAGGTGGCCTTCCTGCAGAAGCAGCAAGTGGCTCTCCAGGACACGGGTGAGTAGCCTCCCTCTGTGCTCCGTGTTCCTTCTTTCCATTGGTTCAAATACACATCTTGGCAGGTGCTACCCCTGCCCAGTTCACGTACCAATCTTTATATATAGCCGTTACTAAAGACTGGTGATCCTTTGGCATGCTCTGGTGCTTCCCGCCATCCTCCACAATTCCAACCACACTAACCAGGTACCTTCACTTATGAGACCAGAGACTGGTTTTACCTAATTATACACTTTATAGAAATCATATGTACACCCTTGTGTGCTAGCTTTTTAACATGTTTGTTCGAGTCATCCTTGCCTTCCTGTAACTATAATTGACTCTTGAAGCCATTATGCAAATATATATTTATTTATTTATTTGTTTTCACTGTTGGTAGTCTCCAGTTTGAGACTATTATAATTAGCCCTTCCACGTGTGTTCTAGCGCGTGTTTCTTAATGGAGATAAAAGTGCATTTCAGTTGGCTAGAAACCAAGGAGTAAATCACGGGATTGGAGTGTGGCTACCTCCCTTCAGCTCTAGTAAATGGTGTTTAAAGCTTTTCCAAAAGAGCTTTTTATTTGCCTGACTCCATCTTTGCCCTTTTGCCACATTTGGTCTTCGCGCGGTGTGTAGGGTTTGCCCTTGAAGTTCTGGGTTCCGTTCTCGCAGTGCTATTGTACACACTTTAGATGAGTCTTTGGTAAGGTGTCAGTTGATGTCTTTTGGCTGTTCTTTATGGATGAAGGGACTGTCTTTGGCATGCTCAGCTGGAGCATGGTCCCCACCCTTAGCTCACGGCCTCATTCATTCTTCCAGTCTATGTTTGAGGCTTTGGGGCCTGGTTTAAGAAACACTGGCCTTCTGTGTGTTCTTCAGAACTCTACGGTTTTACTGTTCACATTCACAGCATCAGCTCGTCTGGAATCGGTTGTGTGCCCATGGTTAATATTAGCGTTCTGTTCCTTGGAGACCCACTGTGCACCCCGTTCACGTTGGTGTGAGTTAGGTCAGGGTCATCTGTGCAGGACCCTCCGCTCCAGCCCATTCTAATACCTTTCACTTCTGTAGATTTTCATTTTCCTGGTGTTTGTTGTTTGTTGAAGTTCTTCAATTTAGTTGTTTTCCTTCCAAATCATCTTGGTTGTTTGCATTTTCATATGAATTTCTAGACAAAACAGAAAGCCTTGCTAGGAGTTTAATGGGGCTGGATTATATTATATGGAGAATTGTGGGAAATGGAATCTCAAGGTTTTGTCTACCACCCCAAGAAACCCCATATGCCATTGTTTGTTAGATCTTCTTCACAACATACTGTAATGCTGGGTCTCTGTAACTGAAGTTAATCCTGTTCTCTGTGCCTTATAAGACTAGTGTGGTTCTGTTTGATTTTTATTTCCTATTTGCTGATGGTATTTATAATTGGCGTTTCTTTAAGGTGATACTGATTTTTATATTATGTTCAAAAGAAATTTTGACAGAAGAGATGACTCAGTGATTAAGAGCATTGACTGCTCTTTCAGAGGACCTGGGTTTGGTTCTCAGCACCCACAGAGCGATTCACAACCATCCATAATTCCGTTCCGGGGGATTCAACACCCACTTCTGACCTTCATGGTCAGGCACACATGTTATACACCGACATACATGCAGGCAAAATACCTATGCATACCAAATAATAAAATAATTTTCAATGATTCAGTTTACTTGGGCAGTGGTGACTCAAGCCTTTATTCCCAGCATTCAAGAGGCAGAGGCAGATGGATCCTACAAAGAAAGAATGACGAGTCTTTGTCACGATGCACCAGACCTGTTGGTTTTAACACCGAGGCATCAGGAAGTTAGGATCTAATGTCGATCCTATGGTAAATACAGTAAAGCGCTGGACTATAGCTGGGTACAGACAGTGACCAAGACTTGATAAACTTTGGGGTTACTCTTGCTCACCAAGGCCATACTTGGTAGGCAGACACATACAAGTCTGAGCCTGAGAGCCTGGTGAGGGGACAAGGTCAGGAATGTTTGATATTTGACCTTGATTTTGCTGCTTATTCTTCTGATAGCCCTAAAGGAATTACTTCTGCATCTTCTGTTCAGTACATTGCCACATAGAACAGAGCCATGGAGATTCACTTGTGTGGACGATTTGAACACACCAAGTTCCTGTTCTATCTGCCTGCTTTTGGTGATAAAAATCCATTGCAAGATGATAGAAAGAGAAGAAATAGAGTTTCTGTTCCTGCTGTTGGCTTGCCAAGTGATTCTAACTCCTGAGGGCCTAATTAGCCCCACCTAGAAGTTTTCTCTCCCTGCACCTCGAAGGCAGTGCTTCTCAACTTGCCCGCAGCAGCTTTCAGCTGAGCCGTGAATAGATCCCTTCAAAATTGATGTTTGTTAATGTCCATATTTATTTATTTCAGAAAGATATCAGTAGTTGGTTTCCCTGTTAGGGTGTCAAGCCAAGTAATTCTCCCAGTAACTATGTTGCTGGCAAGGTCTCTTGTCTGGCTCAGTCCATATATCTTTACAGATCCAACATTTTATCAAAGTCGGGCTGCTGGGAACCCTGTTCTTAAAGGAAAGGTGTTCAGATCTCTTACGAGTAGATGTTTTGCAAGAGTGTAGTTCTCCAGTATTTGTAGGAGGTGGCTGCTTTTTCCCAGGGTGGTTGGGATCGAACCTGAGTGCCTCACAGGTGTGCTGCCAGTAGTACTGATAATGTGATCCTCCTGTCAGCCAAGGAGTGCTAGGATTACAAATGCCTGCCTCCACATACAGCTCTTTTCATGAGTTTCATGAATCAAACTCAGGCAGGTTGGGGCTGGAGAGATGGCTCAGAGGTTAAGAGCAGTGACTGTTCCTCCAGACGTCCTGAGTTCTATTCCCAGCAACCACATGGTGGCTCACAACCATCTGTACTGAAATCTGGTGCCTTCTTCTGTCATGCAGGTGTATATGCAAGCAGAACACTTGTATTTAATAAATAAATCTTAAAAAAAAAAAAAAAAAAAAAAAAAAACAGGCAGGTCTTGAGACTTGTGAAGCAAGTGCATTTTCCCATGGCGCTATCTTGCCAGCTCCCAATGCCCGACTTAGCATCGTCTTCCTTGGGACTGTTTGTGTTGTATGCAGCTTCCAAGAGGCAATAGAAACCAGACAGCTTCTGGATGGAGAGTGAAGAAGACACATCACAGGCACAAAGCAAGCTTCAGGTCTTACTTTCAAGACTATTAAATATACTTATGGCAATTTATTCTGATGTTGTCTTAAATAGATACTTTTATAAAGAAATAAAACACCTGGCAGAATTATATTTTGGCTTACTAGTTTTTCCACTTGCTCCCCCCAAATTTCAGGAAGTGCCACTTAGTAATAACACATTGTAATGAGATAGTTTAGTGTTGAAGTAAAATAGTGATCACGAGGCATGCAAGGAGACAAGACAAGCTCGGTATGACGTGTGTGGGTGCAGTGTGAGCACGCTGGTTCAGTCACTCAGATACCATTAGTAGAAGGAGCACAGTGATGCATTGGTGTGAGGTGGAACCCAGTGATGTGTTGGTGTGAGGTGGAGTTGAATTTAAAGGAGTTCAGAGTTGACTTGGAAGTATCTCCTTTTTCCATGAATGAGACAAAGCTGAGAAAATCACAGCATGGGCAGCTTGCTTACGTATTACTGATTCCAGAATTCCACAATATCCTGGTGTTTCTCTAGCCCGTGAGGTGAGGTCACTATCCAGTTATTGGAGCTAGGGAAGAAAAGCTTGAGAATTACAGGGACTGAAAGCAAAACAGAGAACCAAGCTAGGCTTGCTAGGCAAGGCACCTCCTTGTGCTTTGTGGTTATTTTAGGCAATATTTCAAGCGAGCTCTGTAGCTTTGCTTACCCCCTTGGGCCTTCATGGGGTACGCACAGAGCGTCCAAATGTTGGGGAAAGTGAAACCATCCCTATTTAAGACTTTGCTGGGTGAGTGGTGATATTTGTAATTCCAGCACTCTGAAAGCTTGTGCTGGCTGTTTAGCCTAGACAAAGTCCAGACTTGTCTAGAGGCTTGAGTGTAGCATAGGTAATATTCTAGCTAGATGTATCATGTGGGCTCTCCAAATAGTCAAAACCCCAAAGTCAAAGCTTCCGATCTAAAACGTAAAGTGAGTGCTGCCCGCATCAGTCAGAACAGTTGTGTAGAAGTACAGAAGCCACCAGTTGCTTCCCGTCCCCGCTACAAGGAAGCAGTCCCTTAGAGGCAGGAAATTTTAATCTATGAACAGGACAGCATCCTAACTCTGGTACAGAAAATACGGCCTGGTGGGGAGAGAACTTTCGCAGTCCGAGAATATTGATTTTAGTCATCTGACATCATATGTAAAACTCAAATGATAGTTTATTGGTTTTAACTCTAACTTTGACAGGAGCTGGCCAGTGGCCAGTCTGAGACCAAATTCTCTGGACGAAGGAAAGCCTGAAGAAGCTGTGTTTTGTTTTCTTGATGGAAGCAATGTTCATATTCTTTGGCTGTCAAATTTATAGGCACCAACAGTGACATTTGGTTGTTAAAAGTATAGCGCTTGCCTGTGTTCCATTGCACAGAGACTCCATCTCCGCAGGGTGGAACATTGGTTTACGCCTAGATGGGGAGACGGTTCTGAAGGTGGTTTGGGGAATGGCAAATGAATCATTTTTTTCATTCTCTCCCAAACACCCATTGATAGAAGTGATAGAGACATAAGGGATAAGTCCATAGCCATGATGAGAACAACACAGTCCTCAAAGATCCAGCATAGAGAAGTCTATTTGGATAAATAAAGTAGAGGAAAAGTGATACCCAGACAGAGGTGGGAAGGCTGCTTTCTAGCTTCCTGGCAGAGAGCCCTCTGGGATTTTAAACTTGCAGTTCCCAGGTATAATCAGCAGGAGCTAGGAAGGGCAGTAGAAGGGAGGGGGGCCTGTGGAAGGAACGTTTGATAACAATTTATTTTCACTGCTTTCCATATATAATGAATTCTTGACCTTGTTTGGTTCAATGGAATAAGCATTTGAATACTGGACAGGTAGAGTGGAGGTGAAGTGACTGTGGACTCAGAGGAAGCAGGACAGCACCAAAGTAACACAGGAAAGACGGCTGTACTCAGGGCGGGGCCACCCTGTGCCAGCCTAGAACAGAAGAGAGGAGTTTGATGTCTAAGCCAACAAAAAAGGAGATAATGCTCAAAGTCACTGCTTTCCTTACATCATCAGAGCACTACAGTCGCAGGCAGCTGAAATCCAGGTGTGTTCAGAGACATGAGCAGGACACTGGAGACATCGGGGGCTCTGTAGAAGAGAGTTAGAGAACTCAGCTGAAGCTTTTATCCATTGTTCATGGCTGGGTGTGGGCTTGTGTGATAGTCACAGGAAGACTGAGGACGTGGCTGGAAAATGAAGACTGTTCTCGTAGTAACAGCATAATCCCTTTGTATGAACAGCAGCTGTGCGCCCTTAGGAGAAGAGCCAAAAACCCTGCAGTTCCAGGGACAGATAAAACCCTCGTGTTCCCGAAAGACAAACGAGTGGGCATAATTGAAGTTAGAAAGTGAAACACATCTTTGAGTTACTGATTGAACACAGGGAGAAAATGGGTCAAAATAAACGACCTTACCATTCCTGTTGTGGAACTCTGTTCTCTGGGCATGTTCTGTGGAGTCAGAACAGCTGGGACTTTCCAGAGAGCCAGTGTCCTTGTCACAGGAGGCCCCGCCCCTTCCTAAGGATGTAACCCTTTAATGGTTGTTGGAGGAGCGAGACATTTTCTTGAGTGGTGTGTCTGCACAGAAGTTGCCTGTGCTTCTGTAAGTCACCCCAAACTAGACTTCTGTAAAATCCTTTGTTTGGTCTGTCTTTGTTGTCCTGTCTGGGGTAAGGAGATGTTTATTCCCATCTCTCCAGGAATCATTAACCCAGCAGAACTATTTCTCTTGAATACAAGCACACTGGCTTTGTGTTTTTTGTCATATCAACCAAAAAATCTAAATATATTATCTGGTACTAAGAAAGACACAAATATAAGATTATTAAAATCACAGAGTAGTTTTCTCAGCAAAGTAAAAATAAATTAGAAATTGCTGTCAGAAAGATCGGGAAAATTCTAAAAATTTAGGAATTATGCAATGCATGTATTACAAGCCACGGGTCAAAAAGAAGAAATGCTGAGGCAAATCAAGGAGCGTTTTGAACTGAGTGAAGATAAAACATGAATGTTAAAGGAATACGTAAAATAACAAAAAAGCTTAGAGGAAAATCTGACACCTCTATTTAAAAAGAAAAGGAAAGGCCTCAAATCAGTAACCTAAGCAGGCAGAAGGAAGACAAGCTGAGCCCATTTTAGACCGAGGGAAGGCACTGGTAAAGGACAAATCCACAAGCAGAAAGTGAGCACCGCGTGTCAGCGAAACTACAAGTCAGTTATTTGGAGAGGTTGTTAGAATATTTAAACTGGGGCTGGGAATAGTGATGCACACCTTTAATCCTAGCACATAGGAGGCAGAGGCAGGAGGATCTCTGTGAGTTCAACACAACACAGTGAGACCCTGTCTCAGTTAATTAGTTGATTATCTTATCAGCTAGTAGCCAGAACAACAAAGTACAAAGAGCGAAGGCACAGGTAACCAGCATCAGGAGCCAGGCGTCACTACAGGTCCTATGCAGTAGAGCAGCGATGGGACAGCAACGGCACCGCAGCAAGGGTGCAGAGTCCTCTGTCTGAATCTAGGGCCACTGATCATTAACATGTGGGTGGTGAGTGTGAACCTAATGTCGTTTCTCTGTCTGAATCTAGGGCCACTGGTCATTAACATGTGGGTGGTGAGTGTGAACCTAATGTCGTCTAAAATCATTCAGATGAAAGTTTCAGGAAGGATATTTAGCTTCTGAAGATGAGTGGGGTTCCTTAAGTTTGGGGTCTTACTTAGTCTTCCATTTATCGTCTTTGTAGTTGAAAGAGAAGAAAAAGGAGCTTACAGAACCCTTGGGTATAAATTGCTTAGGGCCAGGGGTTTGGTTTTGTGATCCAGCATTTGTCTAGCATGACTGGAGTCCTTGGTTAAATTAACAAACAAAAACTTCTTAAGTGTGGATTTTGTGCTAAGGTCCAAGTCGGCCTGTTCTCTGATCTTCCCTAGGTGGGCAGGCGTGCAGAAGACTCCAGTCGCTCTTCTTGCCGCATCACAGTTGATGAAGCAAAGTCCTTTGACAAATGCACAGCTTTAGTGTGTCAGGATTTTACAGTGTCTCTCTGCCAGAGGACCTCTGGAGATGTAATCAGGCCTGGGCTGTCAAGAATACCAGCGCTCATTTTCTCAGAGTGGAGGATGGGAAAGGATTTTATTATCACAAAACTGAGCTTCAGACACTCCATATAGTCACAGAATTCAGGCATATGAACCCACACCAGTCATTAACGTACTAAAGCAAGTACCGAGAGGAAATGAAATGTTTTGTAATAGGATTCAAGTATGAACCTGTGAGATAAAAATGTATAATCGTGAGTTTTTATACAGCCATAACCTCAGGCTGTCACCATGTAAAAACGCTTGTGACATAATGCACATTTCCTGTGCCCTGTGATTTTCACTAAAATATATACAAGCAAGATGAAGGTTCATAAAACTGCTTATATGAACTGTAGTGTAGCAGTCAAAATACAGGTAACTTTCCTGTCCTGCGTTTTATATTCTCAAGAATGTTATGTCGAGTTTGTGGTTGAAAATGAGTTACCCCGTCTTTCAGGAGTGAAGTCTGAAGTTTGAAAGTCTCATAAAGGTTTCTTGGTCAATGTCCAGAACCCCATGGGCAGAGTCTGAGTCCTGCTGCTTGGCTTCTGCTAGAGACTGGACCACTGTCGACTGAGCCCATAGCAGTTTGTCTGGTTAACCCATCTCAAAACCCTCTGCACCGATGTCCCCTTGCCGGTTAACTCGCTACCCCTTCACAGCCAGGACAGAGGTCGAGCTCTGTGCCTGCGCATGTGGCTGAGCTCTGTGTGGGCAGATGTGACTGAGCTGAGCTCTGCGTGTGCGGATGTGGCTGAGCATCACGTCCGCAGTGTTACATTTGCCATTGTTGTCTCTGTCCTTCGCCCCTGTAGGAAGCGCGTTTTCGACTGAGCATGGCAAGCTCCAGCATCAGAAGGAATCCCTGGGCGAGCTGAGGAAGGAATGCACCGCAAAAAGGTAAACGCAGCCGAGCACGGCTCCTCTGAGTGTTACGGTACAGGGACATTACGCATAGCTGCGTCTTAAAAGGCTGCTACTGACTTACATCCTGTGTGTCTGTGTGTCTCAGCACCCCGTTCAGTAACTCCACAGATATCTATCTGTGAGTACTGACTGTACACTAGCACCTAAACCACGAACACGGTTTCTCCACACCCAGGCCACAGCACTGCCACCATGGCATCTCTCGCCTTCCATGCCCTTTCAGCTGGCTGGCTTGCTGTCTTCAGTGATTTCTTCAGACTTCTGCTTCTTGGTATTACATTTGATTACCTCAACAATACCTAGAATGTTTCTCTAATCACTGCCTCTCCAACTTTCCAGCCTCCCCCACTACGTTCCCCCCCATGCTGCTATTATTAGGGCTTTTCTCTTAAAATATCATTTTTGTTCTGTATTTTCCTCTTCCCAATGTGGTGATTCTTTGCTGAATTTTCAAATCCCCTTCGACAAACCGGCATTGTACCACTGTAGTTGGTTTTATTTTCCCCTCACACTAGCTGCCCCCCACCCATAGCTCAGGGTCACCCCTGGGCTTTCCCAACCCCTCTCTCACTCCTGTGGCAGGTTCTGTCGTGTCCTTTGAGGAACTTTAGCAGTGTAGGATTCAAGAATTTTAGACCTACAACAAAAGAGAGAATATCTGTTCTATTCCCGAGTGCACAGACAGGAAAGCTGGGCTCTGAGAAGCGCTCTGTCCAGCTCGCTGGCAGAGCCATCAAGTATTCAGGGCTCTTCAGACAGGAGACTTCACGATACTTTTGACCCCAGGTTTTCCCATCAGGCAGAATTGTGTGTCTTACGGTTAAATTCAGTTCTTGCGCTGCCTGGATACCCCCTGACAGTTCCTCCAGACTAACACTTGTGAGGTGATAACCTTCACAAACTCCAGATGGTGGCCCGTGTTTGCCACCAGCCAGCTATAAATAGCGATTCCCACAAACTCCTCCTTCAGTTCAGTTTATTGGCAATTTACTCCAGGGCCTCACAGACTCAGGGAAACCCTGTTTACCAGTTTATCTTAAGGGTTGCCAAGGATACAAGTCAACAGGCAGGTGGAGGAAGCCAGGTGGGGGAGGCTCCGTCTTCTCGCTGGGCTTGCGGTCCTCCAGGTCCATCACTACCTGAAACGCACCGACCGTGTCCTTCAGGAATGATGCAGGGATTGCTCTCCAGCCCATCCAGCACCTTCATGGGAGGAGGGAGGGTGCAGCTGAGAACTAACCCTCTACTGCCTGGGCTTTGTAGTGGACCAGCTGTGTACTTGGGATGTCTACCCTATCTCACTCATTACCCTAATGAGATTATCATCATTCAGAAACTTCCAGACTAGTTAGGTGCTCTTGACTAGAAATTGGAGCAAAGTCCACACACCAGCCAGTATACAGAGGCCCTTGGCAGCATCCCGGCCTCCCCTCTGCTCTCACCTGCAGTTTCTGTTCAATGCCTTTTGTTTCTGAGTTTTAAGACAGGCAGGAAACATCGTCCGTGGATGTTTTGTGTTGACCACATTTGCGAAGTCTGATGCCTTGGGGTTTTGCTCAGCTGTTAGTTTATTTTGTTATTTTTCTTATATCCCAGCAGGGTGTTTCTTGAGACAGCTATGACGTGCTGCCGTGAAAGGAACTTTCCTTTCTTTTTGAAGGAAATGCCATGTAGATCAAATCCTGAAATCAAATCAGCTTCACTAGGTTACTGGTCATTAAAAGTTTACTCCGAATCTTGCTTCCTTATTAGGAGTGAGTGTAGTGATAGCCCACTGTGGTCGGTGGAATAATTAAACACATTTGCAGTGCTCCTGGTGTGCAGTGGTGGGCGCTCAGGGCATGGGCGTTCAGTTGTCCTTTACAGCTCTTGACACAGTGCTGGGCACACACAGTAGCCCACCGCAGAAAGTTAACATAGTTGGCAGTGTTGGAAATGGGTCGGGACTCGGGGTGTCTGTCATTCTTGCCTCCACTGCTGAAATCCTCTGGCCAACAACAGACCATTTAATCCTCTCCGTGTTAACTAGGTAGAAATAAGCGAATATACTTTTCCTTTTTCCCCACTAGAGAACTCTTTCTGAAGACTAACGCTCAGCTGACGATCCGGTGCAGGCAGCTACTCTCTGAGCTCTCCTACATTTACCCCATTGATCTGGTAAGTTCCAAATTCCTGACAAGCTATTGTTCCATGTGCTCTCTCATGGTTTAGGAGAACATTAAGACTCAACGGCCAGCCAGTCTACCCACTTGTCGATCCCCAGGTCCTATTGACAGACGGCCATCTTGAGGAACACCTCCCAGAGCTGACCTTTGGACTCTCTCCCTCTCTCACACACAGCTGGCCTCAGATTCCATAGTTTGATTGTTTTATATATCAGCTTATCACATTGACAGATAGGATTTGTCATCCTTCAGCACCTTTTCATTTAGCTAGTTATCCACCGTTTCGACACAAGCCTTCTGATGTGTGTGCTCCGCTCTGAAACATGGTTGCCAAGTGGCCCATATGCACTGGTGGTGTTCGTTACGGTATCGCGGAGGTAACTGTGATTTTCAAAAGTCAATATAAAAGATGATAGTGAAATAAGACTAATTAAGGTTATTATTTAGAAAACCAAGTCTGCTAAATTTGACAGTGTCGTTGTTAATGGTAATCTATTTTATAGACTAGGTTTCAGAGGAAAAAAAACAATAGAATTTGAAATCTTGTTATTATTTATGCAGTAGATATGAGTTAGTGAGAATGTTTCTTTTTCTTATTTTTTAAAATGGCCATCATGTAATTCAGGCTTCTTCAAGCATGCTATACATCCAGGAATGACCTTTGAGTCTTCCTGCTTTTTTGTCCCAAGCGTTGGGATTACAGACACGCTCCGCCATGCCTGGCAGGAAGACATTTTACGGTTCCTTTCACGTGCCGTTTTCTTTGGAGGACGCACATGTGCTGTTACTATGAACATGCCAAGCATAACAAAATGCAGGAAAGTGGTGTGACAGTTGCCGTGTGTCCTGCTCAGTCCAAGCGGTTCCCACGCTGCTCTGCATGTCAGACGGTGACACCGGCCCTGCTGAACTCTAGATTTGACTTAGTGGCTTCTTTGCTTTTTAGAACAATGAATTAATTTCATTCTTTGATTAAATTCACAGAATGAGCATAAGGATTATTTTGTATGTGGTGTCAAGTTGCCTAATTCTGAGGACTTCCAAGGTATTTTATTTCTTTTTTACTTCTGAAGATTTGGTGTATGTGATGTGTGTTGGAATAGAGTTATTTTGATAATGGATACTTTGTCCAAGGGGGAATTTAGAGTTTATGTCCCTTCCCAGTTAGAAGTCCATAGAATCTGGTTCCCGGTAGGAAATGTAACAAAATATTTAGCCTAATCCTGGAACAAATAATTATTGAGTCTTGTTTTGAAATTTAAAAAAACAACAACAACAACTACAAAAACCTCAATGGTCTTCAGATATCGGGCTAGTAATTTCCTGGTCGTAGTTGGCCTTTATAAGAGTCTGTGTATAGCTAGGGGCAGAGTCAGAGCAGGCACCATTCTGTTGTTTGTAATCATGCCGTTTCCATTCTGAAAACTATTTGAAATCGTATTCTGTGGTATTTCTGTTAACATAGCTTTAATTTGTTGAATTCTCACTTCTCATTTTTACATTAGCGGGATTACAGAATTCAAATTCAAAATAGTTCCTGTGTTTTAAAATCTTTTCTGTTTTCTTGTTTCTGTACAAATACACCAAAGAAAATATAGCACACATATATACATATACAGACACACATATGTATATGTGTATAAATACATACATACATGCACACTGTGTGAGTGTGCAAACGCATGTTTTCACAGCATTGAACCAGCTCCCCAACCCACAAGACAGTTGTCGTTGTTAGCAAACTGATACTTTCCCCCTAGCCTACACGCTGCTTGCAGTTCTCCCAGTAAGCTTTGCAGAGTGCTCCCAAGGCCAGCCGGACATCCCGGAACTGAGGGAGAGGGTGTTAGTGCTCATCAGGGGTTTTTCCACTCCCTTTAAAGAACATTGCTGTCGTGGTCATAGACTCCAGTGGAGTTTAGTGAGTTTCCCGTCCACCCACAGAACACATGGATAGCTAGGACCTGATGTCAGGATGGTGATACCCAGGAGGTGGGAAGTCTCCGTCCCAGTTCTGGCTCCCTTCTGTAAGCCATGTCATGTTGGAGTTAGTGTCCAGTCAGTCAGTCTTGTGTAAGTGCTGTGAGAACTGGGGCACACCCAGGTTTATAAAAACTCTCCCTCTTAGTTTATCTTTAATGCTTGTGAAAGCAAAGGAAGCCTGAGGATGGTGTTAGCAACATTGCCAGGTAGGTCCCCTAGGCACACGGACCCTTGAGCATCCGGGTAGGTCACCCCCCTCCTCAGGTACACTGACCCTCTCCTACACAGTGCATTGGTGTTCGTCCTGGGCAAAGTTGTGACGTCCTAAAGCTCATGGTGCATTGTTTTCCACACTCACTGAAAAGATATTTGCTGGGAGCTAGAGGGATGGCTTAGCAGCTAACAGCACTGGCTGCTCTTCCAGAAGATTCGGGTTCCATTCCCAACATGACAGCTAACAGCCATCTGCCTTACCCCAGTTCACGGTGACCCAACAGCCCCACAGCATCAGGCATGAACATAGTGCGCAGATACATGCAGGCAGGGCACCCATACGCATAAATAAAATAACAAAAATACATTTACTGAGTACCTATATGTCAGACACTGTGCTGAGTCCCGAGGGTGTAATTATTGGAATGAATACATTAATACACGTTAATTAGTAAGGACAGCAAGCATGTTCTGTTCTTCCATAGAACCCACAGCCTGCTGAAGGAAACAGCCAGTCAATAGGATGTAATTAATAACCAGACAGTGTGTGTCAGACAGGCAAGGAGACCACTCTAAGGAGCAACACTTATTACACAGTATGAAAGGAAAAAACTTACTAGGCTCTAGCTGGAGAGTGCTTAAGTTCAAAGACCAGAGGTCATGCTGGAAGGGACTTGGCATTGAAAACCTCGGCACTGGCGTATGGAAAGAAGACTGCTGTTTTAGGAAACCATTCCTCAGGACAGTTGAACGAGATGATACTCGGAAGCGCTTTGCATGTAGGAAGTCCTCAGTAAACGATAATTGGAAATTCTTGCAAATGGGAGAGGAAGGAAGGAGAGCGAAGATCAGGTCTTTATTGGTGCCAGGGGAAGAGGCTTAGAGAGGGGGAGAGGCCCGCAGGGCCTTGAGGGTGCTGGGGGCAGTTTGTTTCATTCCCAGTAAGGGCTTCTGAGGGACTGTGGCCTGCACGGGGCTGAGTAGGGAATTCCCTGATGGGAGCTCAGCAAGGGACTCGGTTCTCTTTTGATTTTCTTTGAAGTGCCGTGTTCCTCATGGCTTCCACAGCTATCTACACTTAGAATGCTCAGCAAAGCCAAGTACACTCTCCAGTCCTTTAAAAGTGCGCAGTAGCCCCTAGTGAAGTCACTGAGAGTGAAGTACACTCTCCAGTCCTTTAGAAGTGCGCAGTAGCCCCTAGTGAAGTCACTGAGAGTGAAAAAGGAGATAAGATGAAACAAACATTTAATTTTAGCCCAAGGTCCTCTCCAGTCCACCCCGTGTCCCCCGAGGGACGTACGGTAATAATATGTTTGCATTCTACAGGACACTTCTGTGGTATAACGACATAGATGCCCCCTCGTTGTCTACTATTGCAGGTGTCAAAGGAATGTGGAGGGGATTAAATCATTGATCTGGCCTACAGGAGATTGCAGGCCTGTTATGGGCATCAGATATGTAATCAGGTTAGGCAAGAAGTGGTTATTGAACGCATAGTCTATGTTAGAGACTCAAAGTGGGGGATCAGGTAACCACTTTAGAGAACCAGAGAATGCGTGAGCTGTCTTCAGAAACAACTCATTGTCCCTGTTGAAAAGAGGGTAAGAGGGTGATTTAGGTCGGGTGTTGGAAATGCAGTAACGCCAACAGATTTTGATCAAGTACCTGTAATCCCAACACTTGGAGGCAGGAAGAGCAGGAGTTCAAAGCCAGCTTCCACTACATGAGACTTTGTTTCAAAAATTTCAGAGAAGTGCGGTGGTGTTTGATATTGCTGCTTTAGTTCCATGAGACTCCTCTGGGGACAGAGAATTGTCTTGGGCATATTGTTTGTTTGAGAGAGAGAGAGAGAGAGAGAGAGAGAGAGAGAGAGAGAGAGGGCTGGAGAGATGGCTCAGAGGTTAAAAGAACTGACTGCTGTTCTGAAGGTCCTGAGTTCAATTCCCAGCAACCACATGATGGCTCACACCCATCTATAATTAGATCTGGTGCCCAGAACACTATATACATAATAAATAAATTTAAGAGAGAGAGAGGATGAATTGTGGTGTTAAAAAATTTTTAAAATTTCCGTCTAAGGACTCAGCTGCTGGCAAAGCTGAAGACAGCACCGATCTGATCTGCCGGAACCTAAGGGGCTCTATTCCTGTCCTGATGTCATTTTCTTCCTGGTCTTTGAATAATGACCTCCCAAGCCTTTAAAGACCCAGTGTGCATTCTGGAGAGGTTCTAGGGAAGGGGCTTCCCGCTGATTTTCTCATGATGTTAGAGCCTCTGCTAGACAGGGATTAACACTGCATGGGTCAGCCATGTTTGCGAAACTCCACCAAGGGGCCCACTATTTATGCTTCCCTGAATGGGAAAGTGGTGGTTAGAGCATGCCAGAGAGCGCTGAGCACAGTGGGAGGATGGTGTCCAGAAAGAACGTTCATCTGAGTTCCATTGACTGAGACACGTGGGGAGCAGAAAACAAAAAACCCCAATGTTTGTGCCTGCGTGTTCTTAAGTAATCTATAACATGAGAACCTTTTGTGGTAATGGGACCCAGATGTCCTCTGTGTCTGTGTCCCTCATGCAGGCATGATTTCCTGGGGAGGGGAGTCTGTATGTCAAACAGCGTCTCATTGAGAACATGGAATGATTCCATAGACGCCGTGGCAGTGATTAGAGTCTTAACTGTTTGGTCCTGCCTGGATCAGTGGGTGCTTGGTTCCCTAACAGACACCTCGGGGCTTGGGAAGGCAGGATGGGAAGAGCTTTGAGATCTCACTGTGCAGATGCATTGAAACACGAACAGTTTGTCCAGCATATGGCTCAAAGGAACACTGAATTGATTCATGTTTGTGTAACTAGTATATATTTGTGCATTTTTTAATCATAAAAATTACACCAAAGCTCCAGCTTTCGGTGGGGACCTACATTTTAAAAACAACTCAGAAATACCTATTATGTGGGAACTGTGGGTTTTTCAGTTGCTCTCAAGCTCGTCGAGCCCTGTTGCGTTAGTATCAGCTCACATACCTAAGTCTTACAGTTCCTCCCATTGCTCCAGAACCTGCCCCTCTCCCTCTGACTCTGCACCAGCAGAGCTATCATTCATGACCCTGTCTACTGCCCAGAGCCGCCTAGGAAACCTATACTCCCCTCTGTTAGGTGTGGCGGACCTCCTTCTGGGAAAGCAGACCTCAGAGGGGCCGAGGTTTGGCTTTGTCAGATCTCAGAATGCTGAGAACCTTAAACCTTTCAGTTTTCAGCTGAAATGACTGGCAACAGAATGTGACATCTGAGGTCGCATGACCTGCGATTGCCGCAATTAACCACATGATCTCGCATGTTCCCACTGGGGGCTCTGCGGTGGCTTCCCTACCAGGCGGGGGTTTCCTTTGGAGGGCATTGAGATCCTCCTGGGCCCTGTAAGGTTCCGCCCGCGGTCCTTTTAAAATGCCTTTTAGTGTAAAGCTTCAATATTGGAAATCTAACACCACAGTATTTAACCGTGAGGCTGGAGGTGTGTGATGGCCTGGAAAGGGAAACTTCATAGGGTGTTTAATAGGGAGAGCGGGGAGTATCGTGGCCGCCGTGCCGAGCGTGGACGGACTGAGCGGAAGGTCAGTGTTACCTGACTCTACCGTCTGCTATTCCTTTGGATTTGTTTTCATTTCTGTCTTGCAGTTCTCTTCAAGATGCCTTTTGGTTTGCCCACTGCAGGGAGGTGATGCGCAGTCGGGTCTTTGCTCGCTTAAGAAAGATGTGTTTGTAATCAGAAATATGCAAATGTAACTAATCTTACCATTACCCTTTGGTAATATGAGAAGCATTAGATGCTGAGGTACTGACCATTAGCGGTTTACATTTGACTTCTTTGGGAGGCTCATTAAAAGGCTTTTTGTTGCTTTCTGAAAGTTTTTGACCCCTTTCCTACCTTGTCATATAGGAAGGGAGTGTTAGATCCGTAGCGGGTAGTGTCCGTGTCGCGGAGTGTGAGCCCCTGTAAGTCTTGTAAGTCTCCCCTCCAAAGGAGTTCTTCTCAAGGCCAATCCTTCTGCTCCTCGGAATGTTTCCGTCTCTTTCTAGAAAGCAGGAGGCAGAGTTCAGCCGCCAGGAAGACAGCCCAGGCTCAGCCACAACTTCAAACTTGGGATATTTGGAGAGCAGCATCTTTTGAGGCATAGAAGCAGTCTTCCCTCTCCCTCTATGGCTTGCGGCTTTTACCAGTGTGGTTTTGACTAAGCTGTCCACTTGGACCCTGTCTTTGTCCCTGTTGAGCTGATGGTGTTACATTATGTGATAGACTCGAGTATTAGTTCCCCACTTTAAAGTGGACAAAAGAAAGTAATGGCTATTCAGGCATACTGAGAACTCTTGCGTAAGATGTGTATTACATGTTGACCTCAACACGCTAACCACTGGGAGATAGCTTTAAGAGTAATTAGTAGGCAAAATTTCAAGCCTTGGTAATGTGTTTAGATTTGCATAAATTCAATACTTTAGATAAGTGACTAATGTTTTATTTCTCACGTGTTTGCATAAGACCTCCTCAGAGCTACATTTGTAAGGTAAATGGTTGTTTTAATCGCCTCTGTTTTTTTTTTAATTTACAGCAAAAGATGATGGAAGCATTGCCGTTGCCCTTGGTTACACAGCACATTTGGTCTCCATGATTTCCTTTTTCCTACAAGTACCCCTCAGATATCCCATCATTCATAAGGGGTCCAGATCAACCATCAAAGATAATATCAATGACAAGCTGACGGAAAAGGAGCGAGAGTAAGTGTCTTTCTTGTTTGTTTTGGGCATGAGCCGATCGGAAACGTGGTTGAAATGGTGAGGACTGTGGGTGAGAAGTGTCCTCTCACTGAGGACAGTTTCTATGTGACCTCGCAACATGGCGCCAGCTGTGGCAGGCAGTGTGACTTAGCGGGAAAGTGCCTGGCTCATGTGTGTTGTGTTGTGTTGTGGTTTGACCCTGAGCATTGCAAACAAGTTTTCAATAACCTGCAGGTAAGAGAAGAAACCACAAGGAAGGCATAAAATTTAAAACAGAATCATAACGATAATGAGAATATTGCTTTTCAAAGTTGGTGGACTAGAGCTATATCTGGGCTCAAGGAAATTTATATCCTAAGTTCCTGCACCAGAAAAGGTATTTGAAAGTAAATTATCTAAGTCTCAAGTGAACAGCCGAAGACCAGTTAGCAAAAGCCCAGGAAACAACACGGAAGGTGGACATCAGCTGTGCTGTGCGGCGGGGAGAAGGGGGCAATGCAGAGCAGGCAGAAGGCCTGGTCTTCGAACAGCGGAACAGTGCCCAGGGCCCTGGAAGGATGGATTTAGAAAGAAGAGAGGAGATGGAATCACAGTTTGGGGAATGGACAAAGGAGGACCAGCACAAATGTGTACACTGGCATTGGAGAGTAAGGGGATGCTGCAGGCAACTTTAATACATTAGAAATTCCAGTCAAATGGCTTAATTTCTAGAAAGATACTACTTTCCAACATAAATAATTGGCATTTAGAAAACACCAGAGCAAATCTGCTCTGTGAACTGTAATCCCAGCAGCCCCCGTGCCAGGGAAGAGGGGGAACAGAAGGAAGTTAAGGCACCAGTGGCCAGGCGGGGAATGGGGATACGGAATATTCTAGCTGAGCTATTCTCTATTCTGACTGCACATTAAAGTCATTTGAGAGTCTTGAAAACTGAGCTTTTGACCCCTGGATTCCCGCCCCCGCCCCGGAGAGCCTGACTCTATTGGAAGCACACTCACAGGTGAGTGGTGTTTAAAGCTTCAGTGGTGATTCTGATGTGGAATGGGATTGAGACCCACTGTCCTAGATTGGGAAGATCTAGTGTCCAGGGCACGAAAAATTAGACCTTGCTAAGTATACTAGGGTTCTTGGAAGCAGTTTAACATCACTGCCTTTGGAGGTAAAGCGGGCTGTGTCAAGAGGGCACCGATGGGAGAGCTTAGCAGTGCGGCCAGCCATCGGCCTCTGTGTGTTCCATCCGTACATGTGAGTTCCCCACCCATGGGCTAGAGCAGCGTGTGCCCCCAACTGCTAAGCTGTCTCTCCAGCCCCAGCATAACGGCTGTTAGACGCCAACAGTGTTGCTCTGACTGTTTGTTTGCAGGTGTTGAGTACCCATTCTGTTCTTTTGTGCAGCAGTGGAGTTATGGGGGCACGCGGTTGTCGTCATATAGTAGGGCTTAGAAGCAACTTAGAAATACTTTAAATCATACAGAGAGTATGCGTAGGCTGTATGCACATACCATGCCGTTTACATAAGGGACTTGAGACTCACGGGTTCTGGCAACCATGAAGGGGTGGGCAGCAGTCTCCCTCAGATAGTAAGGGATGATTGTATGTCTGGAAGAACAATGGCTCTCAGCTAAGGAGCGCTTGACTAAGTTAGACCAGTGCCTTTTCCAGTGTTGTGATTGACTTGAGCCCAAGTATGCTTTGCATTTATAAAGCATGAGAACCGAGTGAGAGCTGTCATGTATACATTTGACAAAGGGAGCGGGGCGTTGTTTTCCTTTCTTAGATATTTTTTAAAAATCAATTTGCAATTCACGTAACACAAAAATCTAAAATTTTAAGTGTTCAGTGTAATTTTAGTACATTTTCACCATAACACACCTAGCACCTCTATACTTCTGAAACCCCAAATAAAATCCTGTGCCCATTAAACAGTTTCTCCTAACCCCTGGCCGTCCTCAGTCCCTGGCAGCCTCCAGTCTGTTCATGTCGCTGTGGATTCTCCTGTTCTGGATATTTTATAGAAGTGGACCATACAGCATGTAACCTTTTTCTTCCTGGCTTCTTTCAGTTAGCATAATGTCTTCAATATGTGTCCATGCTGAAGCTCAGTCGTACTTCATCCATTTTATGATCCAATAATTTTCTGTCAAGTGTGTATAGAACATCTTGTTTCCTCATTCGCCTCTTGATGGACATCTGGGTTATTTCTGCCCGTGGCTCTGTGGATAGTGTGGCCGTGGATATCCGCTCAGAGCTGAGTGCGCATTTTCATTTCTTCACCTCCAAGGAGTGGCTGGGTCATGCGGTAAGCCTGTTTATCTCTGAGAGGAACGCCAAAGGGCTGTCCGTGGCAACCGCCCCATTCTGTGTTTCCAGACGGGAAGAGCACCCTCGTGGTTTTCATTGTCTTTTCTTACGCTCAGTGACCATGTGTTTATCTCCTTATCTGTTGCCCATTTTCTCATTAGGTTGTTGTTTTTGTTGTTAAGTCGCAAAGCTTTGTGTATATCCTACTTAGCAGCCAGAGTTCACCTCCGTCTTCGGTGTGCTTGTGTGCCTAAACAGACCCATGTCTAATCTGTTTGTGCTATTATAGCATGTGCGTGTGCACTTGTGTGCAGGCGTGCACACGTGCTGGGAGATTTATAAACAAGATATTTGCGTCTCGTTGCCGCACTCCCGTGTCTGCGCTCTGTGCACTGGCACCCAGTTTGCGAGATTCGGGCAAGGGGGCTGGAGGTTAAAATACACAGACGGAGAGGCAGCGACACAGGTCATCCTTGAATTCCCCAAGAATGCTCCCTTTCTTGTGTTCAGGGGCAGATTATATAGAGATAGCCACGCCCCAGCCAAACCCACCAGAAACCACTCTCCTGCTATCGGGAACTCCTGAAGGTCTCGTGCTCAGAGCAGCTGTAGGCACTCAGATCAGGGAATTACAAGAAATTCAGGATCTGGGGTCTCACTGGCTCCGAAGGCCGGGAAGCTCAGTCTCACGGTCCTGACATGGTCTCTGTCCCTGAGGCTAAGCCTGTCCCTCTTGCTGCACCCTCCAGACAGGAGCAAGTCATGCTCACGTGTAGGGGGAGGGATGGAAGCCATGTAAAGAAACCAGATTCCTTCTGTCGAGGCCCATAGCCTCATAACAACAGAGTCCTTATGACCCTACCACCCTTTAAGAGGCTCCACCTCCCAACACTGTTGAATTGGGGTTACATTTCTGGCATAGTCACACCTCAACGTTCTGACTGTTCACTTTTTTTCCTGAATGCAACCCCCTAGCTATGGTGTGCAGTGTCCTCTTCCTTGGTGGTGTGAGCACACGTGTCTGATAACCTGTTCTTAGGCCCATCGGTCCGGGATGAGATATTGCTTATTTAACCATCGCTATGGTGCTAGGGTGGGAATTTCCATCAATGAGCAAAGAGGAAGCAATTAAAACCATTGCTTCTCAGCCCTCTTAGTTCCCTTGGTGCACAGAAGGCTTTTACCCCTGATAAAGTTCAGTTTTTCTGTTGTTTCAGCTTTTCATGTCAAATCTGAAACCCATCATTTGGTCCAAGGTCATAAAGATTTATCCTCTCTTTTTCTATACTAGTATTGTAATTTTAATTCTGATAGGTAACTGTTTCTTCCATTCTGGAGTATTTTTTTTTTATTTATAGTGTGTTGAAAAGCTGTTCTTTCTCCCTTGAATGGCCTTGGCATCCTTATTGCAAAAACAATCAGCTGGCCATGGGTTATTTCTAGACCCTTATTTCTATTCCAGTTGTCTACACATCTGTGTTTATGCCGGGACCATAATAATGTTTGCAGTTCTGAGGGGAAAGAACTCCAAATGTGTTCCTTTGCAATACTGTTTTGGCTATTTGAAGCCCTTTGCAATTCCCCAGGAATCGGAAAATCCGGCTTGCCAACTCCAAAGAAAGAAGCCGCTTTGATTTGGAAAGGGATTGTATAGAACCCATGGGTCAGAGCAGGATGGCCATGTTATTGATAAGTATTGACATCTTATTGGCAATTAATAATAGTAAGAGCTTGCCTTTACCCAGGGCCTTTTCAGTTCCTCTTGGCAGTGTTTTATACTTTTCAATACACAAGTCTTGCATGCCCTTGGCTAAATATATTTCGGTATATTATATTGTTTTCCTCGTTTCTCTCGCAGATTGTTTGAGTTCTCTATATATAGGTCCATGTCTGTGAACAGAATAAGTCTGAATTCCTTCCAACTTGGATGCTTTTTGTTTTGTCTCGTTCTTCTTACCTAATTGTTCCTGCGAGAGCTTCAGCAGAGCAGCGGGAGACAGCGGGAAAGGCATCTGTGTCTCCAGCCTAGGAGCCCCGTGCTTCTTCAGGAGTGTCCCCAGTCATGCCCAGGAAGTTGTCTCTGCCGTGAAGGGACAGCCTATGAAATGGGGTGGCCAAGGGGCTGCATGGCTTCTGCTCTCAGTGCACTGGGCAGCACTCGGGCTGCATGGCACCGGCTGCGTTCCCGCGAGAATCCCTTTGAACATCGCTTAGATTCAGCTCGCTGAACTCTGTGCACAGTTTTTACACCTGTACTTGTGAGCCTCTCCTTCTCTGTTTGTCAATGTGCATCTGGCTTTCAAATCAGAGTAACCTGACCTAAAATGAGGAAGGAATTGATCCCCTCTCAAACTTCTGGAAAGTTTGAAGGTTTCTGTTAATCCTGTCTTAAATATTTGTTTGAATTCACCAGTGAAGCTGTCTGGTCTTGAGCTTTTATTTAAAAGAGGTTTCTAAGTCACGGAGAAGTTTCTTCTTATTGTGCACCTGTTCCAGCTCTCTGCAGTTACTCTGTCACTCAGCTGTGTTTCTAGGCTGTACCTTCATCATCCCGGCTCTCCGCCTGATGTCTTGGTGCAGTCGGCTGTGTGTCTAGGCTGTACCTTCATCATCCCGGCTCTCCGCCTGATGTCTTGGTGCAGTTGGCTGTGTGTCTAGGCTGTACCTACATCATCCCGGCTGTCCACCTGATGTCTTGGTGCAGTCGGCTGTGTGTCTGGGCTGTACCTTCATCATCCCGGCTGTCCACCTGATGTCTTGGTGCAGTCGGCTGTGTGTCTGGGCTGTACCTACATCATCCTGGCTGTCCGTCTGATGTCTTGGTGCAGTTGGCTGTGTGTCTAGACTGTACCCACATCATCCCGGCTCTCCGCCTGATGTCTTGGTGCAGTTGGCTGCTTATACTGTTTTTGTCATCATTTTACTTCTGTGAGGTCTGTGTTGTTGCCTCCAGTTTTATATCTGATTTATCATAGTTTAAAGGTTTGTCAATTTTGTCGTCTTTTTAGAGAACTATCTTTTTGCTTCATTTGATTCTGTTGGTTTGTATACTCTATAATCTGAGCTCGTTATAATATTCTTCATTATGCTGGTTTTTGGTTTTGTTTTTTTTACTCTTTGTTTTTTTTTGGGGGGGGGGCGCCACCCAGCCTCCATATACATGGAGACTTTTTATTACTTAAAAACGCCCAGCCTTAGCTTGTCTTGTTTCTAGGCAGCTTTTCTTAAATTATCCCATCTATTTTTGCCTCTCTGCTTTTATCTCTATCTTATATAGTTTTCTCTGCTCCCTACTGTGTGGCCCCTGGACTCCTCTCCTCCTTCTCCTGCTCCTAGATCTTGTCCTCCCAGATTTCCTCCTATTTGTCTCTCTATCTTACAGCCCTGCCTATCCTTTCTCCTGCCTTGCTATTGACTGTTCATCTTTTTATTAGACCAACCAGGTGTTTAGACTGGCAAAGTAACACAGCTTCACAGAGTTAAACAAATACAACATAAAGGAATGCAACACATCTTTGCATAATTAAACAAATATTCCACTGCATAAGCAAATAGGACACATCTTAAAATAATATTCTATAACACTGGGTGCTTTATTGTTGTCTTCTTTTTCTAGTTTATTTAATGTAAAATTATATTGATATTTTAATAACAGTGTTGGCACTTATTAATTTCTACATTTATTTTTGTATGCTGTGTTTTGTGTTGTCTCAGCGTGTTTTCTGATTTCCCTTGTGGTTTTTTTCATTAACTCATAAGTTAAGGAAATGCTATTTGATTTTATGTATTTATTTTTTTTTCATGTGTATGGGTGTGCCTGGATTGGTGGCTGGGGACCATGCATATTCAGTACCTGCGAGGGCCAGAAGAGGGTGCCAGACTCCACTGGGACTGGAGTTACAGCCAGTTGTGAGCTGTCTTGTGGGTGATGGGGGTTGAACTCCAGTCCTCTGGAAGAGCAGAAGCCGGGGTTCTTAACCTTGTAGCCATCTCTTCCGCCACAAAGGACAATCTTTATGTCAATTCTTTTCTTCTGCCATGACAGCAGGGCAGGGGGGCTGATATCCCAGGGATCAATCTCAGCCGGTCAGGCCGTTAGCAGGCGCCCTTACTCACTGAGCTTCTTTGCTAGTTTGGCCCAGGCAGAGTTGGGATTCGTTGTTGTTGTTGTTGTAAGACCCTCACTCAAGAAGGTACAGGTAAGAATGTCAGCAGTTCTGGGTCATCCTTGGCTATCCTGGGATATAGGAGAACTTCATGTCCTCACAAGTTACATCAGTTGCCTGTACGTTAGACCTCGGCACACTGAGATGCTGCCCTGGGCTTTCCTCCAGTGGTTGTGCACAGGTTGTTTGCCTTTCGACTGACTTAGCTGCTTCTCAGCACTGAGTTCTGAGTCCTGAGTCCTACAGGCAGCCCCTAGGCAAGTCAGGATAAGCCAGTTTTTTTTTAATATTTATTTATTATGTATACAATATTCTGTTTGCGTGTATGCCTACAGGCCAGAAGAGGGCACCAGACCTCTTTACAGATGGTTGTGAGCCACCATGTGGTTGCTGGGAATTGAACTCAGGACCTTTGGAAGAGCAGGCAATCCTCTTAACCACTGAGCCATCTCTCCAGCCCCATTTTTTTAAATATTTATTTATTATGTATTCAATATTCTGTCTGTATGCCTGAAGGCCAGAAGAGGGCGCCAGACCTCTTTACAGATGGTTGTGAGCCACCATGTGGTTGCTGGGAATTGAACTCAGGACCTTTGGAAGAGCAGGCAATGCTCTTAACCTAAGCCATCATCTCTCCAGCGGGATAAGCCAGTTTTTGTAGGGTAAAATAGGCTTTACTTCCTTCCCACTCCCCTCTTCCTGCCTGATGGCAGTATTCATTTGGCTGGTGGAAACCAGACTATTTTTCAGAGTTTTGACATTTTTGCTTAGTTTTTTAGTGATTTTTTTTCTTTTTAGAGAGTCAGGCCCTTCAAGTAATCCCCTCCACTGTTTTCTCTGACATCATCGAATTTAGTGATGAAAAACATCACTTATAAGGAATGAAGGGATCTCTGTTGTATATTAAGCAAGAGAGATGACCATGACCAGATATGTACTTGAAAAAGAGTACCTTAAAAGTCTCTTTTTTTCTGCTTACATTTATTTATTGCATCGTGTACATGCATGTGTGTGAACACGCACTCACATGTGCATGTGCCCGTGTTCCATGATGTTTACATGAAGGTCAGGTAACAATTTGAGAGTCGGTTCTTTCCATAAGGGTCCTGGGCATCAACTTCCAGTTTCTCGACTTAACAGTGGGCATCTTTGCCTGCCAATAAAGTCCCTCATCTCACCTAGCACGGCTCCCTCTACCCTCTTGTATCTATATTATTGACAGTAGATGTCCCTCCAGATTTTATCAAGTTGCTACATAATAATCTGACTTAATGTGAATTATATGGGAGAATCATTTTAGAAGCTCGAAGAAGGGCTCTTAGAGGAATGTTTAGTATTCTTTCTTTAGATAAGCCATGTACTTTTTTGGCGAATACTTACTTCCTGGGATTTACTGTTTGTGCATTTGTGCCTTATTTATTTTGAGTGGTCTGTTAATAAAAATTTCTTTTCCTAATTTTTGGAATATTTCCAAGTAGTTGTTTATCCTGCCTATTTTTCACATCTTCCCGTCCTGTCTTACATGGGGTGCTGCAAAGAGCATCTCTGTGAGCCTCTTGAGGACGTTCCGCTGTGTGGTCAACTCAACAGTTCTGGTGGCCGCCAGACTTCAGCCGATTGTGTTGCCAGGAGAGCCACAGCCATTGCATTTTCGTGAATGCACTTTGTTATCTACTGCTTTGCCTTTTCTGGAACCTATTGTGTTGTGTTGACTAAATGTGTACATCTTTGGCATTTTAATGTCACTAAAGGTGAATTGCATCTTATAATTTGTAGACTCTTGGGTTATGTATCTACTTAGTACTACCTCAGTTAATGGTGCATTTTAGAGTTGATGTTTAGTTTTTTTGTGATCTATTAAACATTCAGGGTGATTTTTACGATGTTTTAGAAAATCCTTCAAGTCGTTTTTGGAACCGCATAGATGCAGAAATAAATTTGACTATGCTCGCTGATTGAATCAACCTGTTGGCTAATGGTTACTCTATCCCAGGCACTGAGAAAGCAGGTTAGACACAGCTTACTTCCCGCCTATCTGTCGGCTTGATACGAACCTTTCCCCAAGGTATTAACTGAAATCAGGCCTTCATGGGAGATGGAAAATAGGAATTGGATGACTCATTGTACAGAGTACAGTTAATGTACCGGAGGCCTCGGATCCTCCGCTGCTGCCCTTTCGGATTGCCTGCCTCTGCGCGCTGTAGCGTGTAAGATAGCGGAGCTCACAGTCCTTCATACAGTGTGGGGGAGGGAAACCCACGCTCCCTCCCTGGCCAGAAGGACTGTCACGAAGGTTCAGCTGCAGGATGTCTTCCTTCCCTGAGACTAAAATGCAAATTTTTGAAGTCGTTTTGAAAGAAATTGTATCCTTCATCATTACTTTTTTTTCTTTGCTTTGTTTTTAGTTGGAGAAATGGGGTGGTATTGTTGGCAGGTACTTTTGAAACTTCCTGGCACATCTACAAAAGGACTCTGAGGATCTCTAAAATGGGAAGCTAGGGTTTTCCTAGTGGGATTGTTAGAGCCCAGGAAATGTGGGTGCTGTTCTTCACGGTTCCTTGATTTGTTTGTTTGTTTTGTTTTGTTTTATACTTAAGTGTATTCCTTTTGGAGCTCCCAAATCCCAGGAATTCCCTCTTTACCTGATGGAGTCTGCTTTCTTTTAGGAACTGGATTTCTAAGTACAGAGAAATTGTGACGCCTCCAAACTCAGATGATACTGAGCCAAGTTTATAGTTATTGCCTATGGGCCTGATTCTCATGAAGGTGGAGAGATGTTTTACTCTGAGGTCTAGCACTTTGTTCTGTGACCCAGAGTGTGAAAGGGCTCACCACATGGGCCCCCAAGTCCTGAGTCTTTTCCTTGCAGCCCCTTTGGCAAGTATGGAGGTCCTGGCTCGTCTCAGACTTTCAGTCCTCCAGCCTGTCTTATAAATTCTGGGGTCACATTTTGTACCACTGCGCCTGGTCTCACTTGTCTTGTTTTATTCTTGCCCGAAATATTTGCAGTGTAGGAACTACATTTTCCTAAGTATTAAACTACTTCCATTTCACACTGAGATCCTTGTACTGACATTCAAAAAGTAAGCTTCTTTTTTTTTTAAAGTTGAGTTCAGAGAATAAAGGGATGTTCAGTTTTGCAAATGCTATTAGGTAACCTGACCCTGCGCACCGTGGGCCACAGTCTTAAGTCGAGATGCTATCACCAGGACGACGGTTATTTCATGGAGTCCCTGAGGACCACAGCAAGCTGTTCGCTTCTGCTCTTGCTGTGATCCCAGGCCTCGGCCGCACCGCCAAGCGTGTTGTGTTGGGAATGAGAGCAAAGAATGTTTAAAATGAGAAATCCCCATGGAAATGCAGGCAGGAGAGATCAGCACAATAAAAATGCAGAGGTGGTGGCTGGGTGAGACAGGAAATGAACACCTTGTGAGGATCTGGCGTTCCAGAGAGGGAAATGTGCAGCGTGAGCCAGAAGGAAGGCGTGGCTGTTTCACTGCTGACCCTGGGAAGTCTATCGTGTGCGTCGCTTTTAATGAAGTGTGTCTTAGCAGTGCTGACGTTATTATCTGGATGAGGAAGTCTTCTTGAGCATTTTTGTCATCTCAGTTTTCTGCATCCAACTAAATTAAAGTTCAGTAATATGAAGGGACAGGGGGACCGAAAGGAAAACCAGATGACAACGACATGTGGCCCCGACCTGAACTTCGGTTCTCGGTCTGCAATATATTCAGATCATAATAGAGGTTCAGAAAGTCTCCGAGGGGAGGTGGACGGAGGGATAATGTCTTTAGTGACTGGTGGGCTGTGGTATAAGTGAAATCATGTTACATTATTACAATGCATGACATCATGTTTGTCACAGGTGGCCCTAGAGCAGCAGTGAGGTGTTATACCGTGGGCTGGCCTTTGAGTCTTTCATATTATCTTACGACGAATAGGCGCTGTGGGCTCTGGCCAGGATCATCTGAGATGTGCTCATGCTTCCTCTCATTCTTAGACCTTTGATGGTTTTTGGTTAGCACTGAATGGGGCAGCGAGGACACGAAAGCCAGCGTCTGCAGTCGGTGCTCTGTGGCATAGTCTTGGAGAGCCTACAGTTGCTGTCCTTTACCTGCTCTCTCAAGTTCTGAGGTTTTAATTTTTTTCCTCAGCAACTGGGTCTAGAAAACAACAACAACAAACAAAGAACGTTCAGTCCTGAGCAAGGTGCTGTTCTCCATAGATGGCCTCTCTGTGATGAGAGCCACTGTCCAGGGCGGTCTGTGCTGCCTGCCCCTGAGTCACTAAGTGGACATCTCAGTTAGCAGATGAGCCGTGCCATACAGCAGCGCTTGGGTCTGCAGACTTCCATTCTTGGTGCAGAAGGGGCTGATGCCAGCACAGAGCCAGACTGGAAAGAGTCAGCAAAAGCATGCTTGAGAGAGTGGTCCCTAGACATGCGAGCCAGTGTCTCTGGCAGTGGTTAGAAGTCCAGCGAAGGCTAGAGGGCACCAAAGGGCAGGCACACTACCCAGAACAGCTGCTGCCGGCTCTGCATCCCTGTCTGGTGAGTGACTTTTGGAAGTTGCTCAGGTGTTTTCTTTTAGGTGTAGATGAAAGAAAACACATTTTTAATTTAGTCTTGAAGCAAGAGTTCCAATTCCCTTCAAAGGAAGCTTGTGTAGTTAATAATTTACTAAAACTAGGCCTTAGTAGTTAGTAAATTTAGTCAAAAAATATATATATATACATATAGATTTTGGAGCACATTGCTTATAATAAATATAACTTTATTTAAACATGCAGTTGCTCCTATCTGTACCTAACAGAGATCAGCTGTGTTTGAATTGTGGTGTGATAGTAGTTTTCAATTTTTTCTTGTCTCTTTTTCTTTTTTGAGATAAGGTCATGCAATGTAGCCCCTGAGTGCTGTGTATCACTACACCCAGCTCCTCCCGGCTTTTAAAGGATAAAAGCCATGTGTGTTCTTACAGAGAATCCATGCTCTCCTCCTTCAGTCTCTGAGACAACTTGGGAGACTCATTCTCCGAACGTTTGCTTTATCCATCAGCTCCTGTTCACTCCTGAGAAACCAAAGACCACAGCCTCCAAGAAGTGTCAGCAGCAGCACAAGAGCATCCATGCAGAGTGTAGGTCCACAGTAGGGCCACTGTAGGGCCACTGTAGGGCCATAATAGGTCTACTGTAGGGCCACTGTAGGTCCACAGTAGGGCCACTGTAGGTCCACAGTAGGGCCATAATAGGTCTACTGTAGGGCCACTGTAGGTCCACAGTAGGGCCATAATAGGTCTACTGTAGGGCCACTGTAGGTCCACAGTAGGGCCATAATAGGTCTACTGTAGGGCCACTGTAGGTCCAC
>NW_026067967.1:7377993-7437304 GCF_014885135.2 Alexandromys fortis | reverse complement strand
AGGTCCACAGTAGGGCCACAGTAGGGCCACAGTAGGGCCACTGTAGGTCCACAGTAGGGCCACAGTAGGGCCACAGTAGGTCCACAGTAGGGCCACTGTAGGTCCACAGTAGGGCCACAGTAGGGCCACTGTAGGTCCACTGTAGGGCCACTGTAGGTCCACAGTAGGGCCACAATAGGTCTACTGTAGGTCCACAGTAGGGCCACAATAGGTCTACTGTAGGGCCAGGTCCACAGTTGTGGGTTCATGGCTGTGCCTTCGCCAACTCCACGCAGTAGTTACGGTCTTGCTCCTTGCCAGTTGAACTTGTTTTATTCCAGTAAAAATGAGATTCAGGTTTTTAGAATTAAGAATTCCTTGACTTTGAATCCAGAAAGGATTTCTTAAGTCAACCACAGAAACAGCCCATACCATGAGAAAGATTCCTTAAGTTTGATTGCATTTAAGAGGAAAAGCAGCTTGCTTATAAACAAAACAAAACAGAATGAAAAAGCAAGCCACAGATCAAGAGAAATACTTTAAACCCACAGAGTAACCCAAGGTCTGCCCAGAATATGTGTTGTGTGTGTGTGTGTGTCTGTCTGTCTGTCTGTCCGTCTATCTGTCTGTCTGCATGGCTGTGGGGCGTGCATAGGCCCCAGCATCTGGCTACAGCCCTGGTGTGGAGGTTAGAGGAGAACTCCAGACAGAGACCTTCTCTTCCACCCTGGCTAAGAGAGGCCCCTCACACAAGTAAATGAATATAATAGTTTTCAAACCACGAAACATTGTTTTATTGTTTTATATCTCTCAAACTGACAAAAACTATTTAAAGCCAAATTTAATGAGCATGTGGAGGAGAGATAATGGTCCTTTGGTAATGACGTTTTCATGTATTTGAGAGAGCAATTTAACAAATACGGATAAATCTACACACGTCCTCTCCTGACATCCCACTGTCACAGAATGTATGTGTGTGCGAACACCAACTGCTGGTGTGGTGTGGATGTTTAAGCAGGTAGTCCCTGGGTCATCTCTGCTTTCCCCAGAGACTCACACGCAGTGGCGTGGCTGATATCTGTACCGACCCCTTCTAACACGCAGTGGCGTGGCTGATATCTGTACCGACCCCTTCTAACACGCAGTGACGTGGCTGACATCTGTACCGACCTCTTCAGAACCTCCATCTCTGTGCATCAGTTTGCTTTATTTATTTTGAGGCCTCCATGGGCCGGGGCCCCACATTTCTTGGGCATAGCTTCTCCCTCCCCTCACAGAGCATGGCGCTGATGTGGGTGGCTAGTTTTGCTCATAACTCATACATTTTTCATATACATTTTAGCTTCTGGATTGGTTTTAAATTTATAGTAGCGGGTCTCCATATTTCCTTTTGAGCCAACACTGGTGTTAATAATGCCTAGAATGTTGAGTGTTACTGATATTAATAGAAACCTTTTTTAAAGACTTAGAAAAGAATTAATTCTTCCCATGATGCTTGTTAGTAACTCCCATTACTATAAATGATGGCTCCCAGGCTCAGAGACTGGAGAGCCTAGTGATGAAATATTAGAAGTGCTAACTGTAGGAACTCACTGTTGGAACTTAATTAAACGCACCAATAAGCAGCTGAAGCATTTTATTATTTTAATTTGTATAAACATAAGTTTCGTAAGCTAACGAGAAGTGGCAGATCTCTTACAGTTTGATTGACACCTCTGCTTGAGCTTTTTTAAATGTTTGGATGACATGAATTTATCCAGGCAGCTTCTCTTGCAAAATATTCCACAGTGTCATATTTATTTTTGAGGATTTTGTCATTTCCAGCCTAGAAATTTATTTATTTACTTATCCTTTTTTTTAGGATTTATTTATTTATTTTTGAGGATTTTGTCATTTCCCGCCTAGAAATTTTGTCACCAAAAGCCTTTTAGAAGTCACCTCCCGGCAGTGAACTTGACGGGTGGTATTTCTTCTGAAAGATGCAAGAATTTGTTTTATTATTTTGTGGTTTCTGCACAAATCGCAAAATGAGAGGTTCGTAAGTTGGTTAAACAGTGTGGTAAATAGCATGTTCTTTCCCCGGAGGTCTGAGAGGACGTTGGTCCTTTCAGAGAGGATGCAGATTGGCTACCTGTCCCTGAAGAATCCCTCCCACCCAGCTTCTACCTCTGTGTAGACATTAACGGAGAGAAAATTGATTGTGAAGAAGCATGTGAGAGAAGCTGGCCGTGATGCCGCTCAGTGGCAGGGCACTTGTGTGGTGCGTTTGAGGTTTCCGGGTTCAATCCCAGCATAGGGGGGTAGGGAGGAGATTCAGCCCCCACGGCACTGGATTCAGCAAGCGGCAGATGGGCCTGGGATTTTGGTCTTTTGAGAGAACAGAGGAGGAAACCTACGAGTCATCAAACCACACATGAGATGAGCAGAGCCCAGTCACCTTTGTGAGGCGAAGAGCTGGGGTCATGCTTCCCCAGCTGGGGTCATGCTTCCCCGTCAGGGCAAAGCTAAAAACCGTCTGCTTTTCAGGCTATGATGGGGGAAGGAAGCTGAATCCCTGTGGTGCCAAGTGCCATCCTGTGCACCAGTCCACTGCAAAATACCAGTATGGCCGTGGTTCTCAGCTGGGGACAGCCTGCCCCCGACTGGGCGCAAGGAACATACTGGTGGGCAGAGCCTCTTCTGCGGCCACAAACCCCTGAATCATCTGACCCCACATCGCGTCACCGATGCTGTTGGGAGCAGCGTTGTAGGGCAGTGAGTTATGGGCAGTCCGAGGCAGCGTCACCTCCTTGTCTGCAGGGAGTGAGCGCAGCATAAAAACCGCAGAGAGGAAACCAAGGAGCGCAGGAGAATCCGTGCAGCGAGGAGACAGAAATAACAAAACTCTAAAACAGACTGAAGAAAGGATATCGAGAATTCTCAGAAGATAATGGAGGAAATAACATTCATAAAATTCGAGTCAGAGTTCATGAAATAAACAGAAAACTGTGGGTGTGTGACCCAGAAGAGCGGCTGCACTCGAGCGCCGTACCCCTCTGAGTTGTTAGCGCTCTGACACTTCCCTCTAGACCGCGTCTGAAGTCATCCTCTACAGGGATTGGAAGCCCGTTTTCCTTGTGCGTCATCAAATGCCATCCGCTTTCCACCAAGCAGAGCAGCCGGGGCCTGTGAGGCCGGCGAGCACAGCAGCGAAGCCAGATCTGCAGTGAGCAAAGCCATGAACCTACATTTGCAAAAAAGGTGCCCGTCAGCAGGCAAGAGCCGGTTGGTGGAGGCCCTTTGACATTAAGAATGATAAGTGCTGGGGCTGGAGAGGTGGCTCAGAGGGTAAGAGCACTGGCTGCTCTTCCAAAGGTCCCGAGTTCAATTCCCAGCAACCACATGGTGGCTCACAGCCATCTGTAATGAGACCTGGTGCCTTCCTTGCCAGCAGTACATTGTATACTTAAGAAATAAATCTTAAAAAAAAAAAAAAAAAAAAAAAGAATGCTAAGTGCTGAGTGGTGGCACATGACCGTAATCCCTCCTCTAGAGGCCGAGGCAGGAGGATTACCACAAGTTGCAGGCCAGGTTTGTGTAAAATACCAAAGTCCCAGCAATCTCTATACACATTAGTACAACCGTAGGAAGTCTGGCCAACAGCTATGTGAAAGTATATCAGGAATACAGTGCTCAAAACTTAGAGGACACCTGCATGTTTAATCCAAAACCAGACAGGAGAGAGCTTCCCTCTGTTTGTTATGAATAAAAGTTTGAGCACCTACGTAGGAAAGGGGGAAAAGAAAGGAGGAGCAAATAGTTGTGGCAATGAATGGCTCAGTCAGAAAATTACCAAAAGTATTAAATCAACTAGATTTTAGTCAGGACAACAGTCAATATAATTATTGCAGTGGCTGGGTTTATCATGGAAATATGGTTCTGCGTAGCTGTGGGAGCTAGAGGTAGAAATTCTAAAGGCGGAGTCAGAGGACTGGTGAAGAGCCGCTCCCCCTCCCTGTGGAAGCCCTGGTGCAGACGGTCAGTTCAGTCCAGGTTTTGGAAGGCAGGGTAGATCCCTCCAGCGCGGAGTGGAACCGCAGAGGAAATCAGGTGGAGACCAGGAAGGCAGGTAGATCCCTCCAGTGCGGAGTGGAACCACAGAGGAAATCAGGTGGAGATCAGGAAGGCAGGTAGATCCCTCCAGTGCAGAGTGGAACCACAGAGGAAATCAGGTGGAGATCAGGAAGGCAGGTAGATCCCTCCAGTGCGGAGTGGAACCACAGAGGAAATCAGGTGGAGACCACAGGAACCCACATGGCATCTGCTAGTCAGCAGGAGAGAGCTACATGCAGAACAGGGGCATAGAGAGCAAATCTCTCAGCAGCCTGTGTCCTACTGTGTCCAATCCCCACGGCCTTCAACGTAATGGCTCAGCTACCCAGCCCTCTGCAGTTATCTTTGCTCTACTAACCTGGATCCATCTGAACATTGGTTTCCAGCCTAGCCAAGGTGACTCAGAATCTGCAAACATATTCTAGAGCTATGAATTTTAAGAGCAATGCAGTCACTCGGAACTTTGAGTCGTCCTAGCTAGACATAGACTAACCATGAAATGCTAACTGGGAGGTCAGAGGAATGGAGGAATGGACTAGATGTTGCTATCTGAAACATTCTCAGAAGACCACGAATGAGGAGGTGAATCACAGAACAATGTGTGTGCATGCCTCATGACCCACAGAAGCACCTGAGGTGACATCCACGGGGACTCAGGTATTCAAAGCTGCAGCTATGGGGACACCGTGGGAGGCGGCAGCTGGCTTTGTTCCAGTCCTGCCTCAATAGAACTCGGGAATTGGGTTCTAGAGAGTTCTGCTGAGTACTTTTGGTAGAAATTTTACATTGACCTGCATGCTGGCAATACTTCGGGGTTTTTTTTGTTGTTTTGTTTTTGTTTTTGATTTGGGTACTGGATTTAAAGGAGCATTAGTTCTGTGATAAGTAAGCAAACAGTGTACTCAGTGAGCGTACAGAAGTGTGCACAGAAGAAAAGTCTACCCTCCTCATTTAACCTCCACAGTCTGTGTTCTGGCATTTCCCAGAACCATGAGACCACATGCAATTGGGGCAAAGTTGCCTGCAGCTGGTGGCAGTGAGGTGCAAGAGGGATCAGCTGGAACCTCTGGTGGGGTGCAGTGACCCCTCAAAGAGAAGGAGCTCAATGGGCCTGACCTCGAGGGTCACCTGTTGAGTCGGTCCAGCAGTTCTGATGGAGACAGTGGTTTTGTTCAGTGGACAGCACTGTGCACCAAAGGCTTATGTGTCTGAAAACTAACCCCCCTACACACAAACACTACCTGTACATTGGGGTGATGATTAATTTGACAGATAAATCTAGGCTGTAGAAATAATTTACCCTCAGAAATGTGTAAGGCCCCACCTATGTCATCCATGCTGGTTGAGGCTTTCCAAGTGTGTGGCAGCTCTGAGGACGCCGAGGCTTAGTAAAGCCAGTAAACTCACTGGTCCTTAAGAGAGCTTTGGTCTATCCTGGGGCCCTATAAGGAGGGGCTAGACCTTTGTTGCTTCAACAGAACTAAAAAGGAAGACCGAAGCTACCTCCACATCTCTCCTCCTGGAAGTCCTCCTGGAAGGTGGACTTTGTTAGCATACAGGCATGAAGAGGAGAGAGCCCAGTGCTGCAGAGTGTGTGAGGGGGGAGGGGGTTCTGAGGGTCAGGGACACAGCACCTCGGCTCCCCGGGACCAGCAGAAAGGGAGCCAGGAGAGCACCGAAGGTTCTAATCACAGCAAGACAGGAATTTCACCACGTTCAGGTCTGGGAAGAAGCTAGACACACAGATAAACGTAAGATAAGCAAAAGGAAATCTATAAACCTAGGTAGTTGCCTATGAACTCATGGAAGCCAACTTTAAGAGAAGCATGCAGTAATCATACATTGTGTGCCTTGGCTCAAAAATAATCTCTTCACGGCTGTAATAGTGTGGTGGTTGTAAGGGACGTGCGGGCATGTGGGGAAGAAGTGAGCCCCCTATTTGGAGCATTTCCAAGCCATTCAGTTAAACAGGACTAGAAGGGTATTAATTACAAACAATAGAGTACAACCCAGGGTGGGGATTGAAGTGTTGAGAGTTATTGGTGCTGGAATCTAGGAACTGAGGATAGAGTTCCTGTATTTTAGCTAGTAAACATACAAACGAAATTTTTATCTAACCAGGCTTGTAAAATGTTCCTACTTTTAGAGCCACAAACATATGTCATGTTTGTACAAGTAAGCATGGCTTTTTAAGTGTTTTATGATTTCATTAGTTTGTTGGTAAACTAATATAAATTGTTGGGTGAGCATTTACCTGGCACCAGAGAGCCTAGTAAATGTATGATCGTAAAACAAAGCCTGGTATGAGTGCCTGCTGCCACGTGATGTGCCAGCTCTGGCCAGGACTCGGGACTGCAAGGGCCGCAGAAGAGAGAGGAGGATCTGAATCCGAGATGCCCTGCTCACATGGCCAGGGTTGAGTCCCAGCGGCTGGAGCTGCAGGAGGCGGAGCTGACTCCTGCTCCGCTAGACGTGTCTATTAGTCACTTTTTCCTGGGGATTTTCTCCTGCCCTCGCACCCAGACACTCTTAATTCTGTTATTGACTTTACCATGCTGGGTTAGGTGTTGTACTGTCTCCTGTGGCTCCCTGCCGTCCAAACTGTTGGTCTAATTTAGAGAGGCATGAGGGAAGGGAAAAGCAAGCCTTGGTGTCACCTGGCCCAATGTAAATTCCTCCACCTTCTCCTGACCACACAGGCAGCAAAATATAGCTGTTTTCTTTTTTTGAGATAAAGTAGTCATTTTCAGTTTGAACATGACTTAAAATTTTCAAAAGTTGTGTAATTTTTTTTCAAAGAAATGTAATAATTTCACATTCCAAAGTATCCATCGCTCTATTATTTGTGGGAAATGCTGCTCAGAGCAGTTGCACAGATCGCTTGGTGTGTGTAGGTGTGCATGTGTGTGTGTGTGTGTAACATCCTCAGATGGAGGGGTTTGTACTTCAGATTTGTTTTCTTTCGTATGGCTGGGTCCAAAAGAGGAAAAACTGGCTTAGAGCTAGGGAACAGAGCTAAACCATATGTCTTGTACCAAATTAGAAACAGGTGAAGGTAGTTCAAATCCAGCGATCTCTTACCAAAGCTCCAGCTTCGAGCTTGTATTAAAGGCAGGTGGTTATATGTACCATAAAAGGCAGCCCAACACACCGGCTTATTGATACATATGTGATTGATCTTTCTGGATAAAACAAGGCGGAGTTAATAAATCACTGCACATAGCTATAAAGATGTTTGGGCTTGAAAGCCTCGCCTGTATGAGCAAATGTGGACCCTGAAGGAAATTTATGAAGCATAGATCCTTTTAGCTTTACTTAACAGCTAACATCTGACTGACCCAGGGGAACCATGGAAATTTATTGCTGGGCCGTTCAAATACTTGAGCTGTTGTGTGATGTAGAACAGGTAAAGATTAGCCCAATAACAAATATGAGGCTATAAAATAAAATGAGATTTCGATGGCTTGTAAGGACTTGTCAGAGGTCAGCTCCAAATGACTGGTCAGAACTGGGCAGATCCCACTGCTAATTAAGGGGGAGCTGATCCCAACAGCCTGTGTGTTTACACGGTTGCCGTCAGGCAGGCATCCTCGCAGCTTCCTCGCCTGTGAACGCTCATCACGTGACTGGGGAACTCTGAATGGCCTTTCTGTGCTCAGAAACTACGCCTGATGATGAGCTGAAGTGATTATTTTTTTTTCAGTTTCTTCATTGAAATACGTCTTTCTCAAATACATTCTGAATGTACAGGTTCCTAGACAGCATATGCCCTTGGAAAATATGTCCACTAACTTAAGTGTATAAATCTGAGCTTTGACGTCCTGAAAGTAGGTAAAGGTATTTAGCCTCTGTGATAGATGACCTAAAATTAGCCTTCAGAACTTAAGTAGTTAACAGATTTATGGACAGTTAATGAAAACTTGATTTACTGGAGTTCTGTGCACTTATCTCCAAATCTTTTATTCCCTTTTATTTACATAAGCCTGGAAAGTAATGGCATGTGAGTATTGTTCTCGGGACTTTAATGAGGCCACTGTTATTGGTGCTGACAATTTCTGCCTCTTTGATTTAGCCCTAAACCCAAAATGTTGTCATAAAAGTTAGAGTCGGTGGTTTTTGGAGTGCCAGCTTATCAGACATCAGTCGATGACTCTACTGACCGATGTGTGCGTGAGCATCTGGTTTATGAGGAAGGAACATCTCCAGAATCGTTACAAAAACCCTAAATAAGATTTCTACTAGAAAGGGAAACAAAACAGCCAGGAGAGTTTTAGGGGTTAGTTGTGGGTTAATGTCCCTGCCCTCCCTCGTCCTTACGTTCTCTCCCCTCCTCACACAAACAAAATGTGTTCCCAACATGGGGCCCAAGGAACTGGAAACTTGGAAAGACTGTGGCTCACAGTATACAATCCTGTGTAAGATTCAAGGAATCCACGAGTGAATTATACTAACATGTGAAAGGTGCTGGATTGGGAATTATACTGGGCTTTGTGCAGGCAAACGGGGAGCAAGGTGAGTGGGACCCAGGTGACCACCTTCGGATGTGGGGAGAGACCAGGATCGCAGATGCTAGTGTGTGCTGAGTTCACTGCTACTGCCCCCTCAGCCGTGTGTGTGTGTGTGTGTGTGTGTGTGTGTGTGTGTGTGTACTGAGTGTGTTTGTGTACTGAAGAGGTAGTGTCCTGCTGTGTGTGTATGTGTGTACTGAGTGTGTTTGTGTACTGAAGAGGTAGTGTCCTGCTGTGTGTGTGTGTGTGCTGAAGAGGTAGTGTCCTGCTGTGTGTGTTATGTAAAAACAAGGTTGGTTTTCTAGAGGAGTATTAAAGAATGAATGATGAAAATTTTTCCAAATCTTGAAATCTTCTGGCCCTCGCGGCTTGTTTTGAATTTACAGGCTGTAATTGCCTAGATTTTTCTTGGTTGGTGTTTGTCTAATGCGTTTATTCAATCATTTGTTTAGATGGGTACATTAAGCACCCACTGAGAACTTAAGCTTAACCAGCCATGTCCTTAAAGAAATTATATTCTACCGATTAAGGAGACAAGACATTTGTGTGAACAACTGGAGTATAGGCTAAAACATGCCAAGTGCATGAAAACGCCTCGTAATGCAGGAGCAATAAAATGAATAAAATATGGGCTGCCTCCTTGAGGCACCCACAGCATCTGTAGGGGGCAGGAGCTGGGAAAGGAAGCTGGTCCTGATGGAGGCAATGGCAGCGAGTGCTGGCTTTCCTGGAGGTGTGATGACTCTGGATTTGTTGTTGGAGCCTCAGATCTGGAAGCATGAGTTCGTGTTGCCGACTCGGAGCAGAGTGCCAGAGTGACAAAGTAAGGCTGGGGCCGGCTCCTCCCCGGCGCAGAGCCTTCTCTGTCGTTCTCCTTTTCCCTCTTAAAGAAGGGGTTGGAGAAATAGTTTTCATACTGGGGATTAAGCCCCTGTTGTGTTACCAGCACCGTGTAACTCGAGGTGAACAGGTGTTAGGAGGCTTGAGCTGTTTAATAAACAAAGGCGCATTGCAAACAGCATTGGGAAGGGTTGTCTTCGCCCCTGAAAACGCTGAATGACTTTTCTCCTGGGTTTCTGTTCCAGATGGAAATGTCTTCTGGTGTTGCTGGGTGTTTATGTACCTTGCATGCTTTAATTGTCGAGTTTTTTTTTTTTATTTTTCTTAGCATGTACAGATTTTGTGGGAAACAGGTGCGGCTAAGCCTAGGCAAATGCAAGGTAGCTGTTAACGTTGTGGAATGCGATTTCTGATTCACTTGGCAGAAATTTTGTTTTACAAAACCGACTATTAAAAAAGACAGGTTTTCCATCCTTTAATTATGTTCTGTTCACTGAACTTTGCCTTGGACAATTTTTCAGGTTCTAAGAGGGGCGTGGAGTCTGGGAGGCTTGCTTCTATAAGGAAACTGATATTGAGTTCGTTAACAGTTTCCCCAGCCCTGCCACTTTCACCAAGTTATTTTGAGGATGGGGTATTTTTAGCTTTATGAAATTGTGTGGAATTTGGTTTCTCTGAAATTCATTCTCTTTTTAGTAAAACTCTGTCGAAGAGTCTCGCTTAGCCCTGGCTCCTGGTTTAAGCCCGCTCATCACTGATCTCTTCTTTAAAGTTTGGGGTTGTGTCTTCTCCCCGTCACAGCACATCTGTCTCTCTGATGGTACATACAATTCTATCATAGCACATCTGTCTCTGATGGCACATACAATTCTATCACAGCACGTCTGTCTCTGATGGCACATACAATTCTATCATATCACATCTGTCTCTGATGGCACATACAGTTCTTCACATTATATAGATTTTCCTTCTTCACTCAAAGAAGGTAGAGGGGCAAAATGGTCCCTGGTATTCCCCAGGCCCTTCCGGCACTTGTTCCTCCTAGGTCAGACTGTGATCTCACGGTCTCCAGGGTCGTGTCTGACATGTCTGTCTTCCCCTGACTGGGCATTCCTGTCTTCAGCTCCTGCATCCTCCCTTCCCCTCTCAGGTAGTGTCTCTTGACTCCAACGTTTTACGGATTACACATAGAACAACCTGGCATGGCTAAGTGAGCAGTGGCTGTCTCTCCCCTGGACTCTCCGCTTCCCATCTGTCTGCCCACCAGCATTTTACCTGACACCCAACACGGCCCAGTTTGTTTCCTGGTGTGGTGGGGAAGAAAGAGTGCATTTGGCTTGTGGCTTACAGTCCGTCACTGAGCTCAACCGAGCTTGTAGCGGTACTTCCGCCCGGACCCCTGGCTCGCAAATAACAACAGGGAGCTCGGCCTTAGCTGGGACTTGTTCTCAGCTAGCTCTTGTAATTTAAATTAACCCATTTATATTAATCTGTGTTCTGCCTCGTGTCATTCCCAGAGCTACCCAACACCTCCATAAAGCCCTAGCTTTCACTTCAGTGTCCTCTGGGGTGATACCTCCATTCTGTCTGTTGTCTGCCGCTCACACCTCATATACAGTCTATCAGCAAATCGTGTTGGCCTCATCCTCAACATAGGAGGTGTGAGCCACTTCCCTCCTTCTGCAGCCGCCATGATTCCTCAAACTTTTCTCTGGGTGTACTGCAGGAGCCCCTCTATATTTTCTTTCCTTTTCCTCTATAACTTGCTCTTTTCGAACACCTAGGCATTGTTTTTAACTTGTCAGCTTTTAAGTGAGGTTCATCGACCCACTAGATGAGGGGAGAAGAGTTATCAAAAAGCTGATTCCGTTCATGTTGGCAAGAGTTAGAGCAAGATGGTGCATACTGGGTTCTGCAAGAGAGCTCTGTTCTCCATATGAAGAGAGGCAAGAATACTTATTTCATCCTAAGGTTTGGGAGTAACTGTTCACTGGGTACTACAGGGGTGGAGAAGAACAGCCATTACCTCATGCCTCTAGGATCAGTTAGCGCTCAGTTTTGAACATGGAGGATCTGACATGTTTATATGGGACTTTTAGATAAAGATGTCCAATGCATGATCAGGACCTAACTGTGAAATATAGAAGAAAGACTAAAATATAGTTAACAAGTGATAATCATGGTATAAGTGGATTTTGATGATTTCATTTTTCAACAGCATTTATTGAATTTCTCAACTTTAGAAAAGCAACCTAAATACTAGAAATATAATAAGCAACACAGATAAAAATCTGTATCTTCCCAGAGCATGCATTGCGGCTGAAGGAAATGGACTCAAATGAGAAACAGATGACACAGTGAACTGAAGGGCTATTGTTTTCTTTTGAGTTAACTTTTACTATGGAAAACTTTAAGCACATACACAAACGTAGGGGAAATGGTATAACATACCCTTAAGCCCAGCTGTAATAATTAGGTACAATCATTAATCTTTTTTATCTGTATTCTTACTCTCTCTATCACAGTGAATTATTTTTAAATAAACCCTGGCTATTGTAACATTTTATTCATAAATACTTCAGCATGTCTCTAGTCTAAAAAATAAGTTTATAATACAATATTTTGCCATCATCATAGATTTAAAAAAAAAACAAGTTAATTAGTGTTATCAAATAACTATTAGCTCATATTTCTCTAATCATTCCATGACCTTTTTTGTAAGGTTGATTTCTCCAAGTTCAAAACCAAAGGAGTCTTTATATTTCCTGTTATAAAAGCATTTCCATTTTCATATTACCATGAATTTCTAATTTGTATTGATCTTATATTGGTGCAATAGCCCATGCTCATGAGTCATGACACTAGAATATATACTACTTATGTATATCAATGGAGTACACGTTCAGTTTCTTTTTGCGAAAGGATGCATTTATTAGACTAACTTACAGAGAATGGTCAAGGGCTACTTACAGGAGCATGGGGACCCCAAAGCAGTTGCACCACAGGAAAGTGTCACCCCAGTGTACTCTAGCATTGCATCCAAGTGACTGGGAGGTGCTGGAGGGAATGGTCAGAATGTCTGGGTGGGAGGAGAGTGGCTTGCTCTCCTCCTTCTGTGAAGCAATGTCAGCAGGCATAATTCATTCAGTTTATTACTGACAGAAGTAAAATCCAAAGTTTGGAAATCCATTCTCTGTCATATTTAAATTTTTCTCTTGTCATTTGCCTCTATCTAAAGATTCATCACTTTA
Organism: Alexandromys fortis; assembly: GCF_014885135.2. Lineage (NCBI taxonomy): Eukaryota > Metazoa > Chordata > Mammalia > Rodentia > Cricetidae > Alexandromys > Alexandromys fortis. The sequence continues at coordinate 7,424,634 of NW_026067967.1, read as the reverse complement.
TGTATATTTTATCCCATAATATTTTTTTACAAAAATGACTGATTATACACAAAAGCTGAAAGACTTTTTATGTGGACATCAGCACACCTAGAGCTCACATTTTGCTGTATCTACTCTGTTACTAACTTTCATGCTTATCCATCCCACTGCTTACCTGTCAGTCTGTTCATTCTGATGCCACTATGCAGTCCATCGTTGCTCCACCTTGTGCAGGTGGTTTATTACAGGGCCACTTCTTTTACTTCTTTTTCTTTTGAGGTATAACTTGGATACTGTGAGATGCAGATATATTAAATGAACCATCTCTGAGATCCTTAGATGTAAATATCTCTGCAATCCAATTCCTATTCAGATACAGAACATTAAATCTCCCCAGAAGCATCCCCTGCCTCCCGTAAATCACTGCCTTTCACAGTCCCCCAGACAGCCATTAGTCAGCCACAGATTGCAATATGAACCCTTTTGTGTAAGGCTTCTTTCACTTGGTATGTTTGTGGCTTCATTCACACTGTTGTGTATAGTGGTAGCACATTTCCTTTTGTAGGAGTTCATTGTGTGAATAGGCCTGTTTGTCCACACCTTAATGATGACTGCCGTTCCTTGTTATTGTGTGAATAGGCCTGTTTGTCCACACCTTAATGATTACTGCTGGTCCTTGTTTTTCAACATTGTGAACAAGTTGCTGGGCACATTTCCTTACACAGCTTTTATGTGCAAATGTTTCCCATTTGTTTGGTTATAGTTGTAAAATTCATCTTTAGAGTTCCACATTGTGTGCTTGTGTCTAGCTTTATAATAGGCTTTTCTCCACAGTGTGTGTTACAATGTATGCCTTCAGCTGTATTACAGTGTATCACAGTGCGTGTTACAATGTTTGCCTTCAGTTTATTACAGTGTATCACAATGTGTGTTACAATGTATACCTTCAGTTGCTCCACATCTTAAGTCTGCTTTCATTTAATGTTTCTCTCCTTTACTTTTCCTCCCATTTTTTCTTGAAATATAATGCACAACTTTCCCAGTAGAGGCCCCTACATTTGAATTTTTCTGGTTACTTTTGTTACCATTTAATATATTTTCCCCTAAACCTCCTATAAGACCAGGTTAAAACTTTTCCATGATTGTGCACTCCTGGCACTACTGATCCTTGGATCATCATACCCATCTGTGCTTTCGTCAGCAGTGTTAAAGCTGATGAGTAAGCCTGATGGCTCCGATCTGCCCACTTGCGGGAAGAATGGCTTTATTTGTGTGGCCTTAAGGCCCCTCTAAAGGTCATTTTAATCGGTGTTCAGAATGGCTTGACAGTGTCTGGGATGATAGAGGAAAAAACACATAGGAAATCAGAACCTCTGCAGCCAGCCATTCCCACTCTGTCTCCCTTGTGCCCTCTTTCTCTAGGGCCTCAGCTCAGTGTCACAGGCAAGAAAGGCATCAGTCATGTTGCAAAGCTGGGGAGGCCTCATGCTCTCTGCTTAGTCTTAGAAAGTGAACAATCCCTTGTTATTGACAAGTTGTTACTTTGCTTATGTCTTCTAGCTGCAATGTATAGCTCTATGGATCTCCAATTTAATGTGGATCTATGTAGTTTTAACATTAGGTCAGTTCCATTTCTAATAATGGAGGAAAGCTCTATAGCGGTATACAGGTGGCATTTTCCTTTCTTTCCCCTAGAGTATTTGGTATAATTGGTCTTAGTCTTATGTTTTGATTATTAGTAGTAATTATTGTTGTTTGCTCCAAGTCCTTATAGCCTCAGGATTCAGCAAAGCCAACCAAGGGGTCTTCCTAGTGTTGCTACCTGTCCTCCACAGGAATCGATGCAAGGGACTAGCCCAAGTATGCCAGAATTGACCCAAAATTATTGTAGTTCGCTTAAGAAGACTTGTTTGGGAAAATAAATATTTCAAAATCTCTTTTTAAAAGTGAGCTTTGAGCCTGGAGAGGTGGCTCTGTGGTTAAAGGCATTCACTGCTCTTCCAGGTGACCCAGGTTTAATTCCCAGCACCCACATGGCAGTTCACAACCTACTTTAACTCCATTTCCAAGTACTTTAACTCCCTCTTCTGGCCTCTGTGGAAACCAGACTTGCACATGATAACATAGACATACAAGCAGACAAAAGCATCCATACACATAAAATAAAATAAAAATTAATTTTCAAAAAAATTAGTTTTATATTCTTGGGCTGTTACTCCAATTTTACTTTACCTACTTTTCTTTGTCCTTTTTTTCTGAGATGCCAGTTACATTCTGTGTCACTGGCCTGCCAAAATGAGTTGAGGTAGTCCATTAGGTTTGTAAAAGTTGGATATAACAGAAAAGACTGTCTAGTCTCTCAAACTCCTTCACTTACACAGTCCAAGATCCCAGCTAGGGAATGGTGCCACCCACAGTGGGCGGTTCTTCCTGCCTCCATGCAATGAGGGTAATCCCCTAAATGCGTGCCCTGGCACACCAAGGCCCCATCACCCAGGTAATTCTCAAGTAAGGTCAGACTTACTTGAATCAAATGCTGTGATGAAACGCTAATATAGACAGAAGACTGTTTCATGTGAGGTAAGTCATGTCCTCAGAATATATTAAATGTTGTCATGCTTTCTACAAACACAGCGGACAGATGTGATCTTAACGAGCACATTAAGAGTGCAGAAGCAGTTCCCACGGTAGCTCAGCCTCCATCTGTGTCACCTAACCTGGGTGTGAGTCTGAGAATGGGAACAAGAAACTGGCCCCCATCTAGAGTTCTTTGTTTACAAAAGAGAAAAACTGCTGGTGTTGAGAGAAGTACCTGCTTATGATAATGTTTTTAATCAAGAACGTTTCAAAAAAATCACTTTTAAAATATTTTCCTAAGGCTAGTATCACATAGTCTTCATGTATTATGTCTCTATGTTTGTTTTTTGTTTTGTTTTTAAGAAAAAGGGTCTCTCTAAGTAGCTGAGGTTTGCCTTGAACCCGAGGCTGCTTCAGCCCTTGGATACTTGGAATAAAGAGGGATTCCCCTCTGTATTCTGTGAATATGTTTTAGTACCATTTTTTAAATTAAGAAGGTGATTTGGCCAATAGCCAGGCAGCATAGAACCAGGCAGGAAATCCAAGCAGAGAGACAGGGAGAAAGAAGGCAGAGTCAGGGAGACGCCAGCAGCTGCTTCTGGAGAAGCAAGATGTGAGGTAACGAGCCACAAGCTTCGTGGTTAAAGTAGAGTAATAGAAATAGGTTAATTTATTTGTAAGAGCTAGTTAATAATAAGCCTGAGCCTAATAGTCCACAAAAACAGAGCGTTATGGTGCTGGGGGCAAGACTGAAACCTCCAGTTACAGACATGTATGCCTTCATACCTGGCTCTGTGGGTGGTGTTTTATGTGCGTATGAACTTACTGCAGGACGCATAGGGCTCTACATCAGACCAAACACAGATCCCTTTCGGGTCCCTGCCAGGCAGCGCTCAGTAGGTCTGCATTCCAGCCCTCACAATGCCTGTCCAGTTCCCTTCTGTGTTGTAGTTTTGACATGAATGCGTTCTGGGTTTCTGAAGGAAATGAACTGGTTCTGCATTCAGATCCACACTCGCAGGTTTCAGAGCCTTGGTGCTGGGGGAATGCTGTCTTGTTCTGTTGGTGGAAGTCGGTGTTTCCTTCCATGGTTTCTAGGGCTTCCATCAATTGCCACAAACGTGATGGCTTAAAAGACAGAAATGTATCCCAAGTCCAAGACTGAGGTGTCAGTAGGGCCACCCACCTAGTTCCCATTTCCAAGCGTCTAGACATCTCCTGACTATGGCTCTAAAGTCACGTGATCTCTCCTGCCATTGCCCGTGTGAGCACGCCTGCTGGATTGAGGCCCACCCGGATAATCAAAGGTGATCTCATCCTGAGATCCTTTAATATTTGGGGACCCCTTTCCCAAATGAGACCACACTCACAAGTTCTGGGAATTGGGATCCAGGCCTACTTTTTGGGTGGTCAGTGCTCTACCCTCTGTCCTTTCTATGTTCCCCGTTTATGACTGGTCACCTGTACCCAGGTTTTTATAATTTTTGTACGGCTGTGGTGAGATCAAACCAGCTTGCACTTCACTCCCCGATGGCCGAAGCCACGTAGAGCAGACCTGGCGCTGTGTGTCTGTGAAGGGGCTGATGCTCTGTCCTCTGAGATGAACACCCCTGGTCCTTCCAGCCTTGCTCTCAGCTGGCTGGCCTTCTCCTGATCAGTCATCCTGGGTGTGCCTCTGAAGGACACAGAGAAGGGAGAATGCTGCATTTATCCCTGACGACCGAGAAATGAGGTCATGTCTCTTCCACTTGCTAAATAGGTGACCAAGACATGGGTTTCTTTGAAATAATGGTGACACTGTTGCAAAGTCAAGTGGTTGTCACTTGCACATCCATCCCCAGGCTTAGCCTTGCTGCTAATCCCCCTGGGGTCACATTAGCATCTGGGGAGTCCTGTCACAAGTTTGCCCTCATTTTGAAATGACTGTCTAATGAGCTCCAGGTCATTTTCACATATGATCTGTTCCTTTAATTCAAAAAATATTTGTTTGGTGTCTATTAGTGAAGGCAAAAGAAGAGCAAAATCAAACCTATCTCTAAGATGTCCACCCCTTATATAAGCTCATGCCTATAATCTTAATACTCAGGAGGCTGATCAGGAGGATTGCTATGAGTTTGAGGCCAGCCTGAGCTACGTAGTAAGTTTTAGGTCAGTTTTTCAGCCAAAGAGCCAGTGTCTATCCTGTGAGAGCTAGCCGTGAACTAAGAGACATGGATTAACCAAAATTACAAACCGAGGTGACTGGGGAAAGGCTGGGCTAGGATGATTTGATCCCTCAAAGTGGTGAGACCAGACGTAGGGGACAAAGTTAGGCTTGCATAGCTATGCTCCCGTACTGAAGCCTCCTCCTCCTCCTCCACTGGGCCGCAGTGGCAATGACCTCAGATGGACAAATTCCACACATGCTGTGTTCATTGCTTTCTGCTCCCATGATTTTTCACTGTGTGCAGTAGGTGCAGACCTAACAGAACTTGGAAGTGCATATAAGTTGTAAAATTAATATTGGCTATTTAGTTGTGTGTGGTATCAATAATTCACATTGAATGTATTAATAGTAAGTATTGCTTTGTGGTACAGTTTTTTAATGCTATCCTCTCCTTTCTGTTTTTTGTTTGTTTGGTTGGGTTTTTTTAAGGCAAGTCTTGCTATGTAGTCCATGCTGACCTTGAACTTGCAACCGTCCTAGCACACCTGGGTACACAGGTGTGCTCCACCACACTGGCTGTGATATCCCCCATAATAAAAGTCCTTTGGTGCTGTTAAGGGTGCTTTTCTGATTGTGTGGCTCAGTTCCTATCTAAGCAGTCCTGCCTCACAAATTTAATTGGGGTAGAAATCCCTTTGGTTCCTATCTTATGCCCTGATGGTGACGGGCTTGGTGGTTCTCCGTGGATGTCACACTTCTAGGTTGCTGAGGAGGTTCAGAAACCCATGTGCCTCGGCAGCAGGAGTCGACCGTGACAGTTATAAACACGGTGTTCCGTGTGAAGTGACCTGCTAAGAGTGTAGAAGGAGAATGAAACATGAACTCGTTCGTTCTCCGAGTCCCCCTGCTCCAACCTTCGGCTCTAGTCACTCTGGCTTTTTCGTGTCACACACATACCCGTGGATCTTCCACAGAGTCCCAGAGCAGTCTTAATAAAGTCAAATGCTGTGAGACGCAGCTTTCACAAACGTAGAACTTTGGTTCTCAGCATGCGCTGAGCTCAGTTCACTCTAATGTGTATGAGTTTCTGGATTTATAACTTGAAAGCAGAGATGGATAACTTTGGGTTGGGAGTCCTCTTCCGAGAGTCTACCCGCGTGGGGAAGCTCATAGAAAACCCTACAGCGAAGAGTTTCCTCTAAAGACCTCATTGTTATGTCTACAAATAGGGAGTTTCCTTGCACCCTAGACTGTGTGTGAAGCGTTCCCAGGCACCTTGCAGAAACGAAACTAACAACACTGGTGTCGCCTTGCTCATCCTGCCTTCGCTGTCATTTTTATCCCTCTCTCCTGGGGATCCTCACACATCCTAGTTCCTGTTTTACTGTTGCAGTTAAATGCCAAGTGCCGCGCTCTTGATGGGTGTCTAAAACATTTGGTTTCCTTTAGTCCAGTTTTAGTTCACGACCTTCTCACTCCCCAGTGCCTATGATTTTACAGAACACCAGATTTACCTTTTAGAGCCTATGAAACCATAACTCTTGAGAATGTAATAGCAAGCTTTTACATTGCGCTTCCTTCTTTTATTTTACGTGAAAATATTATCCCTTCCAGGCTTTTTTTTTAAATGCTTTTTTTCTTTAGGCAGTTGGGACAATCAAAGCGAAAGTTAGTAATTACTCCCTTCGTTTCACTGTGGTCCTGTTATTCTTGAGAGGACTCCAAATTGCACAACCAAGCGAGATGTCTTTGGCTTCATGGCTCTGAGTTGTGGTTGGTCTCTTCTTAATTGGTATATATTCATTGTCTGCCATGTTGGGGTTCAGATACATCCTGAACTTTGACCGCATTCATGTCCCTCCTTCCTCTATCCATCCACCCCTTCCCTTCTCCCCTCAGTCTCCTTTCTTCTTTTGTGCTATTCTTCATGGACGACAGATGGACAGAGAGGTGATATTTGTCTTTCTGTGCCTAGATTATCTAATTTAATATAGTGATTTCCTGTCTTAGTCATTCTCCTGAAAGTAGATAATGGTGGCCGAAGAAAGTCCCATTGTGTGCATACACCACACTGTTTATCCATTCATCTGGTTGATCGCGTCAGTGGCTGTTGTGGTGGTGCTGCAGTAAACATGGATGTGGAAGCATGTCTGTGGTGTGCTGGCTTAACAGTGGTCAGATATGTACCCAGAATGGCGTTGCACATGTAGTTTCTTGAGATCCTCCATAGTCCCATAGTGGCTAGAGCGTTTGTGGTCCTATCAGCCATGTAGAAAAATGGGCTAATAAACAGGTAGTCTCAAAAATGATTTAGAAATGGCTAATAGACGTTTAAGACAATGCCAAACACCCTTGGCCATTGGGGCAATACAAATTCAAACCACTGAGTTTTCATTGGATAGCATGGCTGCTGTTAAGAACAAACAGCAAGTACTGGTGCCTGATCTTTCTGCGGGGAACTCTGTTTCAGATCATCACACTTAGGCTTTATCTTGAGAGCCAGGAAGGGAGAGCAAACAGCTGTAAGTGCATTGACTTCCTAATGTGCACAGGGAAGAAAGGGACCTCATGAGAGAAAGACTTTCCTTCAAATACCACCCCATCTTGAGCTCCCAAGCCCATGCCTCGTTGCCTCCGTGAGGCGGGTCACAATGTACATTCATCCCTGAGAGCTCATGGCATGAATACATTACCACGCCCACATCGATTCCAAATAGCTGGCCTTGCAAAAGGGATGCATTTTAGATAAACTTGGCCTCATCCTTGGCATTAATTTTGACTGGACACCTTAAGAGAAACAACCTTGTATATTGCTCTTAAGTTTGATGTTTCCCCTTAATCTTCCTTTCCCATTTAGCTCTGGAAATTGAAATGTCAAGGCCAAGGTATTTATTATAGGAAGAATACCTGGAGGATCTGTGTCGTGGGCTGATGCGATCCTGGCCCTTAACAGGAAGCAGAGGCTCAGCTCCCTGGAGGTGTGGGTCACTGGTGTCCGCATCCCTGTTTTGTGGTCAGCTGTTGTCCCTTACAACAGTAGTAGATTGCAGCGATCACATGCAAGTCCGCGGTTAAGTTCAATCACAAAATGTTTGTGCTGCGCCTGCGAAACTTCTGCTTCTATCAGCAGTGTGCAGGTCGTTGTACCCGTTCTGGAGAATTTCTCATCCTTGTTTACCTTCCTTAGGTTTCCCCTGTATCCAAAGGGAGGGGAGAAGTTGCAGTTTGATTACGGCGTCTACCTTCTGAACAAGAACATAGCCCAGGTAAGTGACCTCTCATTTCTCTGGCTCCATCACCCACCTCAGCCAACAGTTACAGGGCAGTGCTGTTTGTCTGCCATTGTCTTACTCTGTGATGTTAGCCTGAGTTCGGAGACTCTGTGGGTCTGTGTTGGAATCCATCTCTGATGGTAGCCTCCCTTTTCTAAGTTCCTCCTGGAAGGCCTGGGCTTGAATGTGTGGTCTGAATAATCCCTTGGCTCTGCTGCTTGATTGCTAATAGCTTTCTCCTCTTAGACCACTTCTGGGGACTCGTTTTGTGTTATTGTTTATGAAGTAAAAGTTTAGTGCTTTTGGCAAGTCCGTAATGGTCTCCTCACCTCATTATCCGGGGCCCGAAGGGAAAGACCAAGCCTATGTTCTTTCCAACCCATCTTGGATTCTTGTGGCTGCCTCAGCGTCCCATTGCGTTGTGTCTGTCCACGGACCATAGGACGGGCACCAGATGCCTGAGTCTGTGTTTTCCTGAAAGCAATCCATAGCATTTCTTTAGTGCAGTTGGCTCTACGTCAAGAGGTCGGCGTTCCACGAATTTTCCAGCTGCAGAGGGAGGCCTGCTTGGGTGCTCTCCTTGCCTTTGGACACCATCGGATTGCAGCACCATGTGGTGGTGTAGCCACAGTTCACTCTTCCTTAAAGACATTGTCAGCTGGGCCCTCAGACCTTTGCATTTTACAGAAGTAATAAGCTTTGCGATGCTTCGCTTTTACGAGCCTCAGTGGCCTTTCCTCCATATGAGTCTAAAAGCCGATCAGACTGGAATTATTCTTCCATATGTGTTATCTTCGTTTTCCTTCCCCACAACAACTTGAGTTTAATGTTGGGTTTTTGAAATGTGCTTTTTATGAAGATCGTTATCCCTGTCTGAAATTGGATCCCGTTTCTAGTTTGCCACACTGCATTAACCACTTGCTTCCTAGCCCAGGCTCCACACACCCGGGATCACACCGCCTTCACCCTCACCTTCGTGCTAGGGCCACACACACAGGCTCTGCCCGTGACTCGCCTTCCTTGGGCCCTTCTTCCCACCACTGATGCTTTTCCTCCCTCCGTTTTCAGCAGAAAGGTATTTCTGTCAAAGAAGCGGAACTTTAGTATCAAGGCTGTCTGGCTCACACATCTGCCATAGTTCTATCGTTCCTGGAAAAGACCGTGCACTGACATGCGGGTCTAGTCCCAAAGCACCACACTAGTGTCACACCAAGGAAGTCGAAGTAAATTAGTAAATAAGCGAATCGGCCAGCTTGTCCAGGGCGCTCAGCTAGAGCGGAGAGAGCGTAAGTACAGAGCTAGCATATGTTACAGAGAGCGTACATACAGAGAGAGGAGAGAGCGTGCACACGGTTTGTCTAGCAGTAAAAGCAGTGATGTTTAGAAGAACAAATTTCTAGTCTGAGTTCAGAAGTTCTCTCCTGCCCTGTGTTTCTGCTGCTGGATTTTGCCCTGTGCATGTAGGCACTAGATTTGTAAGCTTCCAGGTACAGCCTGCCCTACTGCAGCACCGGGATCAAATAAATAAATAAATGCATACATACATACATACATACATAAATATGCTTATCTCTCATCAATATACATCAGCGTCAAACTCTAGACTGCGTGGACATGTCTTGTTCCCAGCAGAAATGGAAAGAGGTATACAGAGACGCTAAGAGTAGCCCAGCTGGAAGGCCAAGTGGAGGCTGCCTGTGTGTGGCGGCGGGAAATGCACAAGTCAGCGCCCTGCTTCAGCTCACAAAGGGAGCGCTTAGGAGCGCTTCCCAAGTAGCCCCTGACTTCCTAACCAAGCCCAGACCACAGTGCGTGTCAACCAATGTTCTCATCTACGTGAGAAGTAGCCTACCTGTGGTGCTCGTGTGGTTAACTGTGTGTTCTTTAGGGGCAGGCAATAGCTTGTCTGCCCTAGGAGATGGTCGCTTGCTCCCTGGTGTCTTCCAGACAGACTTCTGTAGCTTTGAAATATTGTGCAGGAAGCCACTTTTAAGCACACGAAAGAAACTTTTAGTAAATTTGTGGCCCCAAGAAGTTTGGGAAAGTTTCTTTTTGTTTCGACCTTCCTGGCATCACTTCCACGTTCCGATTTGTAATAAAGCTATTAATAACTGTGGTTCGTAAGCCAGTCTCAGCCATCCAGTGTGTGTAGCCTTGGAAGGATTATCTGGATACTGTAGCGCATGTGTCAAAGAAGAATCTGTCTTCTCTGCCAGTCCCGTTTCTACCGCATCTCTAGAGATGTGAACAAGCCCTGCCATTAAGACAGCCCCACCTCTGTGATTTACAGGCCACGTTAGTGGAGGTGGATGAAAGGGCTGGCGTGTGTGAAAGTGCCAGAGAAAAGGAGTGAAGTCATTTAATGCCGCATCCGTACCGTGATTGAGGGTCTGAATAGTCAATAGGACCTTTCACCACAACCAGAAGTCGTAGTAAAACCACTTTTCTGGGGGAGGAAATGACAGAACTTAGTAATATTTGTTACTTCAGGATTTGGGATCCGGCCAGCCCGGGTTCTGAAAGCACAGGCCTTCAAGCAGAACCCTGAAATACCATGGGAAGAGCAGAGAGCCCAGCCAGCCCACTTGCCCTCTGCATGCCACCGCAGTCTGAGGTGTACGTGTGCGAGTAAGTCCAGCACAATGTCTGTGGCAGCAGCAGCCGCTCCCGTCTGTCCAGAGCCAGTGCCCCTCAGTAGCAGATAGACTTCGCTGTTGGGCAGCAGGAGATGCTCAGGCCCAAGTCCTGGATTGCAGCCCGTGCCTGGAATCCTCAGCTAGGGAGACTGAGACAGGAGGATCGCTGTGAACTCCAGAACAGCTTGGACCACATAGTAAGTTCCAGGCCAGCTGGAGCTAGTAACAAATCTAAAAAAAAAAAAAAAAAATCCAAGAACGCTTCAAGTGTAGTATAATTAGCATTAATTATTTTAAAATGGGGTGTCTGTGCCTGGGGGTGTAGCTCAGTTCATGGAGCTCATGCCTAATAAGTTTCAAGGCTCTGCTGGGTTCCACGCCCACTACTACCAAGAAACAAAGATTCTTGCTTCATTCGACTTCTAGTTGTTGAATGGGGAAAGGCATACGGTAAATAAAAGCATTTCAGACTGTAGTGAGTAACGTGCTAGAGATTAATTAAGTAACATAATGCAGAATAACTGGAGAGGGACCTGCTTCTCTCAATAAACTCCTCACTTCATAAAACATAAGGGACCACAGAACAGGGGAACCTTTAGGGGGCGCAGGGAAAGCCTCAGCCTAGTTCTGAACTCACATGGAAACAAGGGACGATGACATTTGTTCTGTTCATTCATACTCTGCTGGTCAGCAGGCTAGGTACAAACGAAGAGAGGACTGGAGGTACCATGTGGGGGATGAACTCATGGGCTGACTACGAGAATTGAGGGAGAAAGAAATTACCAAGAATGGGGTCTGGGTCTTATGTATGAGAAATAATGCTATTTATTTTAAAAGGAGGAGTCCAGAGATGAAGGAAGCAAATCTGCTCTGGGAGTTAAGTCCAGGTTGCTTTTCTAGAAATGGGGATAGGTTCATTAAGAGGACAAAGGGATACATGGGTTGGAATCCATTGCCGTAGTCAGTGCTATGATGGAAATCTGGGGACAGAAACCTGGGTGCATTGTTTAGATCTATGGAACCAGGTGAGGTTAACAGGAACAAGAGAGAGAGCTGAAAAGAGGGGAGGTCACATTTAGAAGCTGATAAAGGGGCTGGAGAGACGGCCCAGCAGTTAAGAAGTTGATGTGGGAGGCACAGGAGCACACGGAAGCGGGAAGTGAACAGGGAAGGATCAGAAGCTAGCAGAAATGCATCCAGTTCCCCTTCCAAACTGGGAGGGCTGTGGGGTTCAGGAAATAACGTGTGGCTGTGCTCGCTTTCATTCAGTTGTATTGGGGAGGTTAAAATCTGGTTTCTGGAACTGTATTTTGGATGTTGCTGTTGGGGGTACATTGAAACAGGGTGGCCTCAAACTCCATGTGTTGCTGGAGATAACCTTGAACCTCTGATTCTCTTCTCCACACTGGGGAGGTAGAGACAGGAGAGAGTTCCAGGCCTGAGCTACAGGGTTAGCTACAGGAGACTCTTCCCCCGTACCCAAACCCCCCCCCCAAAAAAAAAAAACAAATCCAAAAGAAGGTGCTGGAAAAAAGATGCTTCTGGATGACAGAAACAAACGTCTGGTCTCTCCGTGTCTCAGAGGCTTTGAGGACAGCGGCTCCACGTAAGGCAAGGACAGGGAGAAAGCCCAGTTCTTTGTTCACCTGCAGAACACTGGCCAGTGTGGCATAAAGGATAGTGTGTGTTACTGTTCATACCACGCTGTACGAGTGTGAGGACCTCAGAAACCACATAAAAGCCAGCCCAGCGTGGCCACTACCTGTAATCCCAGCAGTCAGGCGGCAGAGGCTAGATCCCCAGCGCAAGCCTCGGGAAATCAAGTGGAAGCTACTGACACCTATAACATCAATTGCAGGTCTCCGCACGTATGTGCGCACTTACACACGTATTCCTTGTATTCCATGCATGTGCCCCTGGAAGCCAGAAAAGGGCATCAGGGTTTTTGGAACTGGAGGTACAAATAGTTATGAGCTGCCATGCGGGTGCTGGGAATCGAACCTGGGTCCTCTGCAAGAGCAGCCAGTGCTCCCAACCGCTGAGCTGTCTTTCCAAAACAAAATAGTTTTTTAAAAAATGCCCATGGTGAGGCAGTAGAGTATGCTGGATATGTAAAATTCCCACGCACCTTCCTGATAGTCTAATGTCACGGGAAGGGGCCCTGCATGGCTCGCTCTGTGTGGCCCAAGGATCACGAGAGTCATTTGAGTCGCCGACTGAACTGACACTTTCTCACGCAGCAGCCTCTGGCATCAGAGAGCGGTCCTTCAGACTTTGGGTATTTGACAAACATTTTCTCAAAAATGAATGAAGTGGGCCTGCCCTTAAAGGAAATGAACTGATGATAAAACTCAAGATTTTGAATAAAAGATTAGCATTTCAGAGCCAGGCATGGCAGCATACATTCGTGATAGCACGCAGGAGGCTGGATAGCAAGACTCTGCCTTCAACAGCAGCAGCAGCAAAGACCTGCGTTTGCCCCAAGACTGGCAGCTTTCCAGCCCTAACAGCTGTTTTGTTTTGTCAGATGTTATATATGACACATATATGCTCTATAAGCTAAGTTTTCAAAATGGCCCTTACATATGAAGTCATGCACGGGTCAGGATCCTTCAACAGCGAGAAAGACCAATTAAAGAACTGCAGTGTCTAAGATTACGGACCGTTTTCACAAGGCTCAGTGTTTTTCATAAATTACCTCCAGGTCCTTAAAGGTTGTTAGATACGCCTCTGTCTTCTAGCTGTAGATGTAGGTAAGGCCGGATTTTCTTACAGAGCAACATGGTAAGAAAATGAATGCAGAAAAATCAAACTTCAGTTGTTTTCATTTAAAGTAATAGATTTCATTGTTTCTTTAAAATTTATTTTTACACGTATGTGCGTGTAAACCTTGCACACATGGAGGCTGGAGGAGTATCAGGTCCCCGGAGCTGCAGCTGTGAGCTGCCTGAACTGAGCCCAGGTCTTCTGTGGGATCAGCAGTGCTGCTAATTGCTCAGCCTTCTCTCTAGCTCCTGTTATTTTTTAATGAATTAATAGTTGTCACTTCCAATATATCAAATGCTAGCATAGATGTGGCCCACATACGCAAAAGGTCTTTGGGGGTCCTCACTGATTTTCAGAGTGTAAAGGTGACCAAAGCCTTTGAATCTCTGTCCGAGACACTGCGGCCATGCGGACGTCCTGTGAAAGCCCTCAGCTGCTCACTCTCTAATAGGACAAGATGCGTGTATGGGCCCCAGACGTCAAGCCTGGTGTGAGACCCACGTGAGTTCCAGTGCATGCAGCGGCTCAGCAGCCTCCTGTGGACTCTATACCATCTCTGGCTGTTTTAAAACCAGGCCCTCTTCTTTCCTCCCCAAAAGCTGAGGGACTGAGGACCTAAGGGATACACTTTACAAACAGCCATGATGACTTAGGTTCAGTTGGCTGTAAGGACTTTGGTGTGATTTCAACCCTATAACCATCTCATATCTGTGTTAGAGATCTGGAACTGCCCGTGTGGCAGTTTCTTCACAAGCCTGTCACATTGTTCCAGATTAAGTATTTCCACTAGCTTGATGGCGATTATTCCTTTTTAAAAAGTCAGGCCATTCTGTGGATTCCACATAGATCATTATCTCTGTGCCAAGAGTTAAGTAAAACAACAATTAAAACCTTCGGACTGGTGCTAATTACAGCCATACGTGCTCGCCCAGGGTCTCCATGGCTGTCCCTGCTACTCTGTCCCTTCCTGTCCCCACGAATTTATAGACTTTATAGAAAGTGGAAGTACCCTCTCCTTTTAAACAAGCCGTGTCCTGTGAGGTCATGGTCTTTCTCTAGCACTCACTAGTGCCCACAGTACATGGCTAGACAGGATCAGCCTGCCTATTGGTGACTTAAATCTGTGCACGCCTCTCCAACATACAGTTCAATATATATGACACAGGGAAAAATGCATTTAATTTTGTGAGTCTCCCAGGAACTAGGAATACACATTCCAAAGGTTGCTCTTTCTTTCTCCCCACTAGTGCTGGGGATTGAACATGGGACCTCACACGTGCTCACTGAGCACACCACCATGAGCTGCAGTCCCCAGCCCTCCAAGGGTATTTTCATAGTCAAAATGTTCCCCCATGCTGCCAACAAAAATTTGGCAATAATGTAGTGAAAGCTCATATTTAAAATTCTTAAAAAGACTGTACTAAGATGTAATTGACATGCCTTACAGTTCACCCATGGAAAGCATAAAACCCAGTAGCTTGGTGTACACACACATACGTGTTGATGTAGCAACCCGTTTCACACACATGTGGCGGCCAAAAGTCAACGCTGCGTGTTTTCCTCTACTAATCTCCTTCCTGTTGTTGGAGACAGAGTCTCCCTGTGATCCCGGAAAGCTCATCACTTATTTTATACCGCTGGTCAACAAGCCCCAAGGATCCTCCGTCTCCGCCTTCCCCTAAACACTGAGGTTACAGGCACACATTCTTACACGGAGATCTGAACCCAGGTCCTCCTGCTTGCACATCCAGCCCTTCACCCACTGAGCCTCTCCCCAGCCCTTACCATCCTTTAATATTTGGCAAATAATGTTCCTTCAAACACAAGTCAATTTAGGACCTTGTTGTTGTCCCCCAAAAGGAACCCTATACCCATTTCCCAAAGCCCCTTCCGCTTTCTGTTCTGTGGATTTGACTGTTCTGGACATTACTTGATGATGGAGTCATAAAATTTGGGGTCTTTTGTGACTGGCTTCTTTTGCTTAACATAACACAATGGAACATGAATCAGATGTTCTTTTTATTGGCAAGTCATTTTGCCTATTATAAGACATACAGAGGTGAACCATACTTAGGTTCGTGAGCTGATGCTTATTTGAATAAACCTTTTGTTTATTATAATATTGCTGCTATGAACTGTAGTGATATTCTGTTTGTGTTTTAACAAATAAAGCTTGCTGGAAGATCAGAGTGCAGAGCTAAGGCACTAGAGGCTGGCCAGGGAGTGGTAGCAGGCACCTTTAATCCCAGGACTCAGCAGACAGAGGCAGGGATCTCTGTTGGTTCAAGGCCACCCTGTCTAAGAGAAACAGAGCTCACACAAAGGTGATCCCAGAAGTTGGGATCCCAGTCTTTAATCCCAGCACTTCCTCCCTCCCTCCCTTCCTCTTTGTCTGGCCATGCGGGTGCACACATGCATAGTGAATGTGTATTTAAATACCGGGGATATATATTTAAGTGAAGATTTTTTTGACAGAAAGATATATATGGTTCTCTAAGGTTTTCATTTTGAACTTAGAGAGGTTGATTGCATGTTTTGTGCTTTAAATGATTGGTTGAATGTTTGTCCGCTCACATGTTAACTTTTAAAAGAACTATCATCAGTTATTAAGCAATTTCCTAGACATTTCAAGTATTATTTTGGCTGTAGTTACCATATTCTTCAAGTATGGACATGATGATACACCGATAAGGCTTTACATCACTGGACTTGTTTCCAGCTTTAAACTGAATCGAGAAGCCCACACCAGGAACGTCGTCTGTAATTAGAAAAGCAGAACTGTAGCTCTCCTTCATATCGCTTATTTCCGGATGCAGCGCCCATGCACACGTCCCGTCTCTGTTGACTGCAGAAGCCCGACCAGCGTTGGCCTCGTCGTACTCACGTCGCTCAGCCACAGAGCTGCTAGGTGAACACTCAGAGCAGGGCCCACGCTCGCTGGCTGCTTCCTAGCTGGCAGCACTGGGCGTGGCGCACAGCCCTCGCTTTCTTCCCGTGGTTGGGAGCTGAGGGGTACGTCCATCCAGCATCTTGCTAGGCTTCCATCTGTGACTCCTCTCCTTCTTCTGTCCTAGTTCTACAACACTCATTTTAGCTTCTTAGTCTGCAGGGCTGGCTTTTCAAGGCACCACCACAAGTGACATCTGCTAGGAGGGAGCTATGCAGGGAATGCATCTCAGCGGAAAGGAAATGAAGAAGGATCCTGGCTGGATTCTTTGTGATTGATTGAGCCTTATGAAATGAATCATGAGCCATATGAAAAATGAATTTGGTCTGATTTTAGTTGGCATCAAACTGACCAGCATAGCTTAGACATAAGATATTTGGAAATTTATAAGCTTGAGTTTCCAATGAGAATAAAATTAGTATCCTTATTAATGTAAAGTTAGCAAGTAAACAGCCAAGAAAAAAAAACAGATTAAGATTAACTAATAGAAAGACAGCATAGCTGAATGGCTAAGCACGTGGCTGGGCGTAGTAGCCTCCTCCTGTAAGCATCCCAGCACTCCCAAGGCTGAGACAGGAGGACAGAGACTTCAGGGCAAGCCTGGGTTGTGTGCAAGACTCCACTTAAGGTGGGAAAAAGTGGGGGATACCATTAAAGCAGTGCTTTGTGGGAAATGTACAGCTTATAGAATAACAGCTAAAAATGGGTACCCAACCCAGGCAGTCTGATACAGAGTGCCTGTTGTTCAAAAGTGGAGACATGGCTCATACCTACGTAGATCGGACTGGTCTCAAACTCCTGATATTCCTGGGTTCGCACCCGTGGTGCCCGGAGTACATAGTTAAAATAGATACAGTTTTAAATAAACAGTTTTTGATTGTGCAGTATGTTATACTTCCTGCTTTTTCTATTTAACTATACTGTAAATACAGTTTCTGTTGGTAAGTAGAACTAGAGGGAGGTTGTTCTATAGTGCGGATGGACCACAGTGAATTTAACAGCTTCCTTATTGGTGGAAATTAGGGTCATTTCCAGTATTCCTTCATTCTTTCACTGTAATATTGGCCTTATATGTGAGAATAAATATATAGGCCAGGTATAGTAGTAGCTCGTACCTGTGATGCCAGCATTTGGGAGGCTAAACAGAACTGTCAGCTGTAGAGACAGACGGCTTTAGAGCAGCTCGGAAGAAGAGGAAGACACCACGGCGCGACGGAGGCCGTGAGCCCTATCACATAGAAACAAGGGACTCGAGGCCAGGGAGAAGCGACTGTGCCGACCAGGAAGTGAACCCGGTCCTTATTTGCCCAGCCACAGACACAGCCTCGAACTGACTCAGCCCAGACAATCGTGCTCTGCTTCAGAAGGCAGGAAAAGCTAACGAACCCTGAAGATGCAGGGCAACCTCTTTTAAAGCAGGAGAATCATAAATTCTGGTTTCTCCTCGGCTGACGTAGCAAGTTTGAGTCCAACCTGAGATACATGAGACCCCCGTCTCAAAGAGAGAAGGAATTTGGCACTATCCAGTGAAGCTGAACATCTGTATATGAGAGTGTTTATAGCAGCAGTGTGCACGTTAGCCAAAGACTGGAGCCCAGCTGAAATCTGTCGGTAACATGTCCATCATTTATCACAGGGTGTTTACATACGGAGGACCTTGCCACCATGAAACCATGGCAAAGACGAAGACAGAGTTCCAGGGTGGGTGGGGTGCTGGTTAAGAGAGCCCCATGGTGCTGTCCTGTCCACACACAGCTCAAAACCAGGCAAAGGTCAACAGTATTGTTTAGCAGTGGAAACTATGCGCCAAATCGTGGCTCTGTTGTAGTGGGAAAGGGGCTCCTAGGGACCCCACGGAACCCAGAAACCTCTGCCTGTAGACTGAGCTGTGACTGCACAGGGTTTGTTTTATTGTCTCTGTCCTTGCACCTGCATGTCGGGTGTGGCGTGCTTCTCTGTGTGACGGCAGTGCCGGGGAGCGTGGAGCACTGTGCGGGGGGGTGGGGGGGGTGGAGAACTGTGCGGGGTGGGGTGGAGAACTGTGCCAGGGTGTGTGAAGCACTGGGGGGGGGGGTGGCAAGGGGGGTGGCGCGTGGATCACTGTGCCGGGGGCGTAGAGCACTGTGCCGGGGAGCCTAGAGCACTGAGGGGGGGCGTGGATCACTGTGCCGGGGCGTGGAGCACTGTGGGGGGGGCGTGGGTGCTTGTTGTCTCTGAAGACGTCATCGACCGTGACAGAAAGCATCGTTTTATTGTCAAGGAGAGCCCTTTGTTTACTTAGCATCACAGATTAGCATATCTGCTTTTATTGGTTGCAATAGTGTATATGTAGGCGGAGTGGGGTTTTATGTGTGAGTTCTATAGACCTGATCATCATAAAGTATTCCCATGTTATTAGTTCATTTTCAGGTGTGGAAGCAGGCTTGGACTAATTTTTTGTGGAGAAGAAATTTTAAAAATTGACTGAAGGAAATCTGTGTGGAATATTTCTGGAATTTTCTCCTTTATATTATGGAAAGAGACGTAGGAAACAGCGCTTGTGGGCATCCTAAGGACATGTAATAAGTTCTCCACAGACGAACAGGCTGGTTTTAGACAGATGTCTTTCCTTCCAACATTCCTACAAGTGTGTGGGATTTCCCAACAGGCCGGTGGTAAATCTGTGGGCATTTGCTGAGTACAGGTCAATCCCCTGTGCCGAGCACTGAAATCAAAGCTCATTAGAAGAGTGGCAGAACCTGTGTCTGTGCCGTCCACAGACTAATTGCGGCGGTCACTCTATCCAAAGATGGCTGAACTCTGACCGCCAGCCTAACCACAAGAAGGAAATTACTTTGTATAACTAAGCCAAAAAAAAATTTTTTTTGGATTTCATTTGTAATGTCACTTCGGATTCTTCCGAAAGACTTGTGAGGCTTTGCTTTCTTTTAATAAGCTCTCGTAATGACAAGTCCCCCCGAGGATGAAGTCATCCAGGCGGAATGTGCCTGTGTCTTAACTCTGATAAACATCACTTCATGCTATTTAGGAGATTAAAAAAGACTAAAACACGTAAATGTGACTTTCGGGTTATTACGACGAAGGAAGCCCGTGGCCCAGCTATCCAAATAGGTCAGCCCCAGCCTGTTCGGAGCGGCGGGTTTGCCCAGGTTGGCAGGCCTGTTCGGAACTCACAGGGCTGCCTTGTGAGCTGTCCTGGAATGTAATTGCTTTGTCTCCTAGGCACATTTATGTGTCCCTCTGCCCCTCGCCCTAATTTATCATCTGCTTTATAGTAATTCCGCCCCGACAGGGCCGTCAGGCCCCACCGAGGATGCGAAGGGCTGTGAGTGGACGCATTTTCTAATCAGTGACATGAGTTTATATCTCCTTATTAAGATGCCCATTACATTCATACCCGGCGCGATAGCATGGACACTAATGCACTTCCTGTCGTCCATCAGGGCGTTCTTATTTATTTCCACAGAGGCGGCATTAATCGCCAAGTGTAAGAGTCGAGGAGGGTGTAGGGCTTTTAGTCGTGGCCTAAGGTATTTTAGAGTGATGTCGCTGGGAGAAGGGAGACATTATTGTGTGTCATTTTTATTCCCTGCCCCGTCCTGAAACACAGTCATTAGGATGTACTTCACTTTGTTTATTTTAAAAGTTAATTCATAACTTTTGTATAATCATTTTCCAAACAAAATGTGTTACCCTAGTTCCCCTACACTTTATAAGATGTGTCTTCCTTTTCTAATTTTAAACTGAAACACAGCATCTATACCGAGGTTTGTGTACTTTTTGGACACACAAGCCAGATAGTACTCATTGAATACACCGTACTAGGTTCTGGGTCTTGGCAGAGTGAATCGAAAGTTTTTTTTTTTTTTTTTATGAAAAATAGTGCATAGGCTGCAGAGATGGCTGGGTGGCTCAGAGGCTGCCGAGATGGCTCGGTGGTTAGTGCACTTGTGGCTCCTGCAGAGGACCCAGGTTCAGTTCCCAGCACCCACGTGGCAGCTCGCAACAATCTATAACAACTCCAGTTCCAGGAGATCCCACAGCCTCTTCTGGTCTCTTTGAACACCAGGCACATATGCTGTGCACATACACACATGTAGGCAAATACATATACACATGAAATAAGAATTAATAATCCTTACTTTTTTTTAAAAAGAAAGCAAATAGTTGATAGGCTAAGAAGTTAGTTGTTGGCGGGGACTGCTCTTTCCTTTCCCAGCCATTCAGATCTGAATAATCACACAGAAACTATATTAATTACAGTGCTGTTTGGTCAATGACTGAAGCATATTCCTGTCTAACTTTTATACCTTCAGTTAACCCACTTCTACTGATCTGTGTGCCTGCTCTCGATAGATAGATAGATAGATAGATAGATAGATAGATAGATAGATAGATAGATAGATAGATAGATAATCTATCCTCCTGGCTTTGCTCTGCTAAGCCATTGGCTGAAATAGCTTTATTCATTAACCAATGGTAATAAAACATACTCACAGCTTACAGAGGGGAGTCCCACACCAGTTAGTGGTTAGGCGTGCACACTGCTCTTGTGAAGGACCAGATAAGCGAGGCTCACAACTGCCTATGATTCTAGCTTCAAGGGATCCCACTGCATCACCTTCACCAAAGTCTCTGTTCAGTATATGCCATTGGGTTTTTATTATTATCTCCTTTCGAGCAATTGACTCGATTGCTACTGTGACTCATTTGAGAAATCCACCAGGAACTTTGCTGTGCCGTGGCTATAGGGCTTCTTCCTATTTCACTTTTGATTTTGCCTTTATTGCTTTGCAGAGCTGTGCGTTCAGTGCATCGTACCGGGGATCCACAGCTCTGCGCACCCCTCTCCCCATTCCAGCTCATTACACATTCACCCCTGCATGTTATCCCAGGTGCAGAAGGAGAACATTAGGTCAGAATGCCTTTGAATTTGCTCTTTGTGTCAGGCTTCCCACTGTGAAATGCGCTTTAGACTCACTGTAGGGTGGCTCTCTATTGGTGTTCCCCCACCCACCCAGTAACCTTACACAGGATACTAGCGTTCACTTCAACGACTGTGTAGGGTCCAACAAGGAGCAGATTCCAAGAGTGGATTAGACAGCAAAACAGCGTATTAGAGGGGAGTGGGAAAGACAGAAACGGAGAGGAGGGAGGGGGACTAACTAGGAGGAATTTTAGACTGTGATTCAGCTCTGAAAAAGATCCATCCACACTGACAGGAAGCCCTCAATCAAGCTCCTGCCCATTGGAGGATGCCTGCATACTACGGGTCTTATTTAGCATCTCTGCCATACAGTCATTGGCTGGGGTGCTGGAGCACAGGATGGATCCAGAATTTGTAGCCAATTGTGTGTCCTGTAATAGGTGGCCTGAAGGATGCACACCTTGGCTTCCACCCTCATGGTTCCCTTTAGATCAGTGTAGAAGCTCTCTGAAACTTGGTCCAGAGTGGTAAATACAGTCAACACAGGGTCGTATGAAATATGAGAAGGATATATATCAATAAGATATCAAGTGAAGTATATAAATAAAACATGTAAATCATTAGAGCATAGTCATAATAAATATTAGCTCCCCTCTCTACCCACTTTCTACTGGCCCGTGGTTAGTTTTAGCTAACCAAGAGCACACGGTCGAGGCAGAGGTGACTCTGAGGTGGCCAGAGTGGTCTGAAGGCCAGTGTGCCATCTGCGGTCCACACAGATGTGTTCTTCCCGGGCTGCAGTCGGATTAGGAATCTACTCCGCATCAGTAGACACTGCTTTTTTTGTTCATAGAGGGCACTGTCAGTGAGGATGCTCCGTGTTTGATGTTTGTCCCAGCTCCTCGTTTGCTCTTAGTGCTACTTTGAGAGTGACGCTCCAGTGACAATAGAAAAGCAGAAGGAATCATTTTCAAAACCAACTTTTCTTTTTACGGCCTGAGGGGCTCCTGGCGGGTGTTCCGCCTGCCTGCCTGCAGGGCAAAGGCCTCCATACTGTGCAGTGTCAGGTCTGTTATTGGTGAGGAAAGACCCTGGTGCCTTCCCATGATCGCACCTCAGAGTCAGCAGATCCGTCCTGTTTTCCACGGCTCCGCTCACTCTGCACCTCAGGAGCTCCTGCCGTGTGCCAGACACCGCGTGCCTCCTTGAGCCCTCGGTTGTGCCCAGCCACATCAGCTCTGCCTGAGCTTTCTAGAGGGTCAGAAAGGACTAGAAGACGAGAGTGCACCCTGGCTTTGTCTCTGTAATGAAGAGTGTGACCCCATTACCGCTGCGATCTAAGACGCGGCATTTTGAACCTTGAGTGCCCTCGTTTGATCTACGAGCCTACATGGTTTTCGTTCTTTTCGTCACTTATTCCAGAAATACTTGTCACTGCACAGCCAGAAAAGGCCGGCTCCTGCCCTAAAGTGGGTGCTGGAATTTCCTTCACTTTGTGACTTTCTTCCCTGGGATGACCTTGGGCAGGGAGCCGTGAATCCGGGAAGCTGCTTGGCCCAGTCCCTCATGCAGGGATTTGAAGCACTGGCTATATTTTGTGCTTAATTGTCAGCATCCCTTCCTGTTTGAGACTAATTCAATGGAGATTTGCTGTGTTTTATTTCTGTGTGTTCCCAGATCTATGCTAGCTTGTTAACATGATGTAGTAGACCAGGAATATCCAGTTTTGCTTTCGTACTCTTAAAAACTAAAGTGCATGTTCATAAAATTAAAGGGTCCCAAGAGCCAGTTAATATAAAGCAATATTTTCCCAAGGTCAGAAGTGATTTAATATGAAAGATCATATTTTATCGTAACCATAACAGGCTTAACAAAATCTAGACAGACAAATTGCTAGTTTAGAAATGATCTGAACTTGCTTTCTCCCAAAAAAATGTAAAAACAAAGCAGAACCCACAAGATTGCAGGTACGGCACCAGGCATGGGCGCCCTGCTCCCCGTGGCTGTGGCTCTCGGCCGCGTCATGGAGCTTCCTGAAGCCCAGGCATCACTGTTTCTAGCAAGGAACTACATCCCAGCCAGGGCAGCCCAGTTTCTCATACCTTTTCATTGATGTAATTTGACTTATTTTGGTTCCTCTCCTAGTGCCTACATTTTGTGAAGCCCTAACATAAATTATTGGCTTGTGTGTCCCACGGCCTCAACCTTGCTCTCAATGTGCTGCCCCTGCAGTTCCTTCATTTTCATGTGTGAGAGATTTATTCTTCCTTAGTGGGCTCTAATGTTTCTCCTTGTGCATGCGTGCACACTTACACACCCTTGGGTGTGTATGCTTGTTAATATGCCTAGTACACAGAAATAACCAGTGAGAAAGGCAGGCATATTCTGGGAGAATTCCTTGGTGAGCTTCCTGGGAAATACTTCAGCCGACAGGTATGGTTTTAAAATTGATGCTCCCTTCATAGCGGGGTTGTTTCTCAATCTGTTTTTGCTTATTCTTCTTAGAGATTCTGACTTAGCAGGACCCCCGTCTGCCTCCTGTCCTCTGTGAGAGCTCGTTGGCTGTTACTAACCAATCAGTATTCCAAAAACCATGTCAGTGTGTAAGGTTTGAACTGCAATCTACAAGACAAAGATTTTGTAGATCATCCTGTGTGTGTTGAGGAAAACGTCATAGCTTGGGTAGTCTAACCACCAGGTACTGTCATGATGTTCAGGCTTGAGGGCCCATCTGGTTTGCAGGTGGCCCGATTACTGTGTCTTTGCAGATACAAGAGCGGAAGGAAACCTGCACCCTCTTGCACCCTGAGGGCTGCGCACTCATGATCTTCCCCCTCTAAACCCCAGTGCCAGACAGCATTGTAGAGCAGGGTCCCAAACGAGAGGACTTCAAGAGGACCCCACACATCAGCCCATAGCAGCCAGGGCTGGAAGGAGCTAGGAGGCTGTTGGAAGCTGAAGGAACAGCGTGGTGTGGGCATAACTGCAAAGAGTCAAAGGCGAGGCCCATCCCAGGGCTGGCAGTGACTCTGGCTGGGGCAGTGCTGGCACCGGGCAGCTGTGTTCATAGACAAAACACAGAGCGGCCAGGGAATCAAGGACCCCTTCTCTGTTGACCTTTATGTCACCGTGGCTTCATGAAAACTTTCTCTGATAGAGAGTAAAACTGTAATGGAAGTTATTGATAAGCCCAGAAATATATGTTAAATCTATCATTATGCAACTAATTTAAAACATAAGTAAAGAATATCCAAGGGAAGGAGATAGCCATCTTCCTATTTGGAAGCTTGTCCAAGAGGAGTGAAATTAAACCTGGCTGAGGCTCTGGGTTAATATTTAGAAATCAAAAAGGGAAAATGTTTAGCTCACCAGAGAAGTAATATTTTTAACAGGTAGAACTGCCTGGCAGTGGGCTGCGATGCCTGGGATGAATTAAGTCTGTAAGTTACTCACCGAGTTCCTCGCCGGGTGTGTGCTAAAGCCAATGACTGTGGACAGAGATGTAGGAAATAAGTCTGTTCCGCGGAACCATCAAACCAAAGGGCCAACAGGGACAAAGCTGTCCTTGCAAGGGAGCCGAGGAACACTGGAACTGTCTACATCTGCAGGAAGCCTCAGCCGCTGCCCTCGGGCATTGGAGCCTAAGACACCTCCAGGCAGGGTAGGCCAGTGTCCCTCAGGGGCATGGAGTCTAAGACACCTCCAGGCAGGGTAGGCCAGTGTCCCTCAGGGGCACGGAGTCTAAGACACCTCCAGGCAGGGTAGGCCAGTGTCCCTCAGGGGCACGGAGTCTAAGACACCTCCAGGCAGGGTAGGCAGTGTCCCTCAGGGGCACGGAGTCTAAGACACCTCCAGGCAGGGTAGGCCAGTGTCCCTCAGGGGCACGGAGTCTAAGACACCTCCAGGCAGGGTAGGCCAGTGTCCCTCAGGGGCACGGAGTCTAAGACACCTCCAGGCAGGGTAGGCAGTGTCCCTCAGGGGCACGGAGTCTAAGACACCTCCAGGCAGGGTAGGCCAGTGTCTACCACAGTCCCAGCTCTCCACCCAGGCAGCCGTAGAGCTGTCCCCTTTTGCTCTGCCTCTGCAGCCTCCTTCCACTGGAGAATTGTCTCCTGGAAGTCCACAAGAGTAAGAAAGTGGTGCGTGGATGGGAGTTTTTCTCCATGTCTCCACTCCATCTCTTTTCCTTCCTTGTATAAAACTCACCCTCCTTTCTTGAGGCTGTCTTGTTTGTCTTTCTCTGCGCACCCGTCACTGTCGTCTGACACACCAGCCTCGCTCTGCCGCTCTCCCTCCTCCACCCCAGGCCTGGAGTGTCCCAACTTTCTCTCTCTCTCTCTCTCTCTCTCTCTCTCTCTCTCTCTCTCTCTCTCTCTCTCTCTCCTAGGCATCTCACACTGCTTCCCTTCCTCCTGCTGACTCGATTGCCCGCTTAGCCCAGCAGGCTGTCAGTGTTCTCCAGACCTCCCTGTCCCCCCGAGATTTAGTTAGGGGTCGCGTCTCTGTGCTTGAGTACTGTTCCTCGGTTGTGATGTTTTAATATACCATGTTTCTGACTTTCAAGTCGCATTTCCTTTTACATTGTGATGACTTTCAAAGCAGGAGCTGCCTTTTCTTGTGTGTGTTTGTAACAGCCCATGGCCTATGACAAAAAGGGTTCAATATCTGCTGGCTGAACGGATACAAGGTCAAGCTGCCCCCACCCTGCACCTCCACAGGTAGAACGGGAAGGATAGACAGTGTTCTAGCCAGGCTGGCTAGGTGGGTAGTTCAGGTTCCCTTTGATACTCACCAAATGGCTATGTTACTGGTGAGTTAACTCCTGCAGTGTGTGACCCTGCCACTGTGAACCCTGTTTTTCTATACCCTCGCTGAAGCCAACCCTATCAGCACATCTCAACTTTGTAAACATTCCTTATCCAGTTAAGACCCCTAAATAGGAACATCGAGTCTTAAGTAAAAGAAACGGATGAAGAGTGAACCGGAAAAGTATGGTGTTAGTGGTTAATCTGGGGCCGTCGTCGTGTTCTTAGGACCACTGAAGGAAGGCAGGAGAATTAGCATCTGTGGGGCTCTTGCCACTCACAGACTGTGTTACATCTCAAGCCCCACCATGACGGTAGGGGCAGGTGTTGGCTGTGTATGTTCTCTGGGGGAGGAAGCCAGGCTGGGGCAGGGGAGAGGGCATTGTACAGAATCACACAAGTAGTAACTAGCAAGGCAAAGCAGACCCAGAAGACCAACTTCAGGGATCTTTGGGTTTTTAAAACGCCTGTGCTATTCCACGTGAACTGGATTTTGGGGGTTTTGTTTGTTTGTTTTTGGCTTTGTTTTTTTTATTTTTTTTTTATTTAAGAAAAGTCTCAGTGTAGCTCAGGTCTGTCTCAGACTGACAGTCCTGCCTCAGCCTCTCACACCCTGGATTAGAGCCACCAGCAGAACTGGCTTTTATTATATTATTGTTCAGTCAGAAATGTGGGGAGTTAGCTGGGAAATTAATGTCAAAGTGGTAATTTGAAGGTAGAAGATCACATTATTTAATAACCTTGGCATAATCCTTGAAACCACTAATAGATTCAATTAGCAGCTTAGTATCATAGTTTTTCCAAAAATTAATAGTACCAGAGAGTGATGTTTAAAAAGAAAATTAGGTTCTCACCTGCCAGCCCATTTCAGTGAATTTTTTTTATTAAGAAAATATTTGCAGTCCTGCTTTTTTTGTGTGAAATTCAGCGAAAACAGTTCCTTGCCCAGTAGCCCAGACACAGAGCCTCTGCGCTCCTTGCCTCCCAGCAGTCGGATTCCAGAGCCACTCGATCACCTTAGGTCCTGTGGTAGCTCAGTCCTGAGCCTCAGGAAAGCTCTTCCCACAGGCTCTCCTCTCAGCGGGGGAAGAGGGAAAGTGTGCCCCACCCCTGTGTTTGACAACCCTGCATGGGGCCCCGGACATCTAGCAGTAAAGTGCATTGATAGTTTTACTGCACCCTACCCTACGTGCTCTGTGTGTGTGTGTGTAAACTGTCTTACAGTTTTTGATGTTTGGATTTTCAGATATATATGTATGTATTTGTAAAAAAAAAAAAAATTACTTTGCCTCTATTGTAGTTTTTATTTTTCTTAACTTTGTCTCTTACCTAATAAATCAGTCCTACTTGCTATGGACTGTCCTATGGATTGATTTTTGTCTTGGTTTTTGTTTGCTTATTTTCTGAAGCAGTCTTGTGTGACTCAGGTTGGCCTTAAATTCACTGTGTAGCCAGGGATAACGTTGATTTCTATCCTTCTGCCTCCTGTGTTATGATATTTGAACTGAGACTATTATGCTCAGAAAGTTTTAGAAGCGTGTCCACGTTGTGTCTCCCCAGTATAGAACTGGTTCCCGTACTGTTCCGTCGCTACCACAGATCTGTCTTGTTTGTGTGTTTTCAGTTACCCAACCTGCATCCTCTGAACTTTTGAACATCTGAATCTTACCCTAACAAAACTGTCAAGAGATTTTAGGAAACCACAATCTGTGAAAAATAAAAACTCTGACTCCCCAATGAGGTGAGGGGATATTCTCTAGTGCTCCCCCACACACACACCTAAACGAGCCACTGGGTGATTGGATAATTGGACCACAGCCCGCCATGCTTCCCGGCACATGGCAGAGGCGTGGAGACACGAGGTGCTGGATAGTCACACGGATGGTCTCACCTGGCCGTTCTGCATCTGAACACTATCTGTCAGCAGCTGCTCAGGCCTGGCCTCGTGTTGAGAGAGGCACAGATGGAATCTCACCTGCCTGCATTATCTCACAGTGCGTGGGTCAGAAGTCTGGTTCAGCTGGCTTGTCTGCTCAGGGTCTCTCAGGGCCAAAACCAAGGTGTTGGACCGGCTTGCTCTTGCGGGATGCTCTTGGGAATTACGCACTTGTGACTTGTTTAAATTGTTGGCAGAGTTCATCTCCCTTCAGCTGCAGGTCCAAGGTTACCATTTTCTTGCTGGCTGTCGGCTGGGAGCCATCTTTTTTTCTCATGTGACTTCTCATCTTCTGGCCAGAAATGTCCCATCGGGCCCTTCTCTCACCTCCAATTTCCTGACTTTCTCTTTTGCTGTCCCCCACATGGGGGGGGGGGGGCGGATGTTTCTGAAGGTTTGTGATTAGATTAGACCCAATGATAGCTCCATTTGCGGTAAACATAAAATAACACTGGAGGATAAAGGAGATAGGACCATTTTAAAATTATGCCTGCTATTGTCCACTTCAAACTCAAATCAAAGGAAATTATGCTTCCCTTATGTATTTGTGTAACTGTCACTCCCTTGATGGGTAATCTCTTTCTGGGGAGTATTTATGACAGTCATTTTATGATCATCCCCTTTCCGGCCTTCCATTCAGTACAGCTAGCCGCTCATGGGGGTATCCCCCACTGGTCCTAAGTGATGCCCTCTGGTAGCGGGGGAACCGTTAAAGAGAGTGTATTCTTGCAGAACATCACTGAGGGCTAGTTCTTGAAGAAGATGGTGGGACACCATGTCTTCCTCTTCCTGCCCTTGTTTATACCACACTTCCACCATGATGTGTTACCTCGCCAGAGGCCCAAGGCAGGGGAGCCCAGATCAGAACCTCCAAAACCATGAGCCAAAACAGCTCCTCTTTCTGTATATATTAATTGCCTCAGGAATTTCACTATACTGAAAGGAAGCTGGCCAATACAAGTGTATGTCCAATGAGTTGGTTTTTCTTAATGAGTTGTTAGATCAAACAATGACTCATTATTCCAAAACAAACCAGGAGAGCAGGGACAATGCTCTGCTGGTCCGGGTGTTCCTGAAGCTCTGTTTATTTAGGGTCAATCAGAGACTAAACAGTGGGCACGCGTGAAGTCATTGAACCTCCGCGAAACAACTCGAAAGGCATGAAGTAGCTGTATCATAATGAAATTAACCTTTCTTAGAGGAGAAAATATATTAATAAAAGAAAAGTATATTCCAGAGAACACTATTGCCTTTAAAGCACTTGATTATTAGATTCTCTTAAAAACAAAACGGGAGGAGGTTTGAAAATGAAAAGAACAATAAAGATGCCATGGAATTAACGATGTAAATATGTCTGAGTAGAAACACAACTGTTTCTCAAGAGAGGGAAACATTGCTTTGATGAGAACTGGTGGTCTCTGTAAGCGCTGCTGCTAAATGAGGAGCAAGCGGAGAGAATCTTTCCTCACCAGCATGTAAATATTTAAACAGTGCCGTGTCCAGCTCTCGAGCTGGATTCAAATGGCAGCCTCCCACACCTGCTCCTGGGGAGATGGCGGGCAGTGCCCTTAGCTTCTTAAACTCACACCACAGATCCTGTGTGCTTGTTTTGGTGATTAACAGAACTGCACATGTAAACCCTCAGGCTACATGCGACAGGTTGAGAATGAATCGAGATGTCTGCAAGCATCGCTACTCCAGGTGGTTAAGAATCAAAATGGCAGGGTTCACAAACTTGAGATGCAAATTCAAACCCTACAGTTTAACTCTGTCTCTGAATCTCAAATTATCTCCATTTCCCCTGCTACATATGTGTGTGTTCATAAGCATATATGCATGCACATATTCCTGCCTTCATTACCATCACCACACAGACTGCTCAATAGTTACTAGATTGAGTAATTGCTATTAATGATCAGGTATGGTATTTGTGGCTACTAGATCATATAGAAAGTGCTGCTGCTCCTCTGTGCCTAAATTTACAATAACAGATTTTTTAAATTAATTTGTATATGTGCATGTATGTGCATGAAATGCCAGAGATTGATGTCTGGTGTCTCCTTTCCTCTCCTGTTTAATTTTTAAAGCAGTTTCTCCCAGGCCTGAAGCTCGGTTTGACTGGCCGGCCAGCAAGCCCCAGAAACCTGCCTGCCTCTGCTTCCCCAGCTTAGGGAATACATGTGCATCCCACCGTGCCCAGGCTTCTGCATGGGTGCTGAGGTCAAACTCAATCCTTGGGCTTGTGTGGCAAACTCTTCACCAGCTGAGCCATCTCTCCAGGCCTGAGTTCATTTGTTCTTCTAGTGAAACTCTGAAATTTAGAGTCATCTGTTTGCAGATAGGGGCTAGGGTCTTGCTGTACTTGGGTTAGGGGCTAGAGCCACCACCACTCTGCTTCGGAAGGGGTCCCTGAATTTATGATAATATTTTCATTTTTCTATACATTCTATCTTTCTTCCTGTGGATGATCCCCATTAAGTATAGGATAGTGTTTATTGAGATCAACAAGATCTGTTGTAACTGGATTAGATAGAAGTGGTGTTGAACAGGGCTCCTAACTGGAAGGTACTAAGATTAACCAGTGGGGTCTTAGGTGTTCAGCGGGGCAGCTCATGGAAATGCAGAGGAAACACAGTGACAAGCACTCAAAATAAAAAATGCTCACTACTAGTCAACAGGGACACTGCCGCACGGTCTCTTGGGTAGGTTATTTATTTAGGGCCGGGGACTGAACCTAGGACCTTGCGCATGCTAGGGAAGTACCCTGCACTTTGCACTGGCTTCTCCCAGCTCCAGAATCGCTAAGTCTTCACACTGACAGTGTCAGCTGCAGACAGTGAGCAAAGCCACCCAAGCAATAATGCTCTGATGCAGAGAATGTAACATTGTTGACTTCTTTCAGAAACCTGGGTATCTTTAAAAGGAATTTAACCCTATATCTGCCCTTGGAATAGCAATTCCACTTCCAGATACTGTTACAAGGAAGACAAAACTGCAAATCCAACCAAAAACTGTATCCAAATATTTAAAGCACTTACTTAATATGCAAAACAGAGAGACAACTAAGTAGCCATCAGCTGGTGTAGAGAAGGAAGCAGTTGGGGGCACAGCCAGCCAGTGATCGCTGGAAACTGAAAACATAAACTCCTCCCACGGGCAACAGCCTGTGCGGATCTCAGTCATAATGAGAGAGGTGAGCACTAAAGGCTGCAATTATTATTATTATTATTATTATTATTATTATTATTATTATTATTATTATTATTATTATTATTATTCCCTGTGACTGTCCTGCAACATACTGGAAAATGGTTTCTGTTACAATCTAATGCAATTTTGATCTAATATGTAGTTCCAAATGCTGCCAGATTGCATCAACAAGAGGCAGGAATGCTAAATTGGATCTGATTGGGTCAGAGATCAAGGTAGAACAGGTCATGAATGAAATTGGGGTGTGCCGTCTGTCAGCACTGGGGGCAGAGTAAAGGCTGGGCCCGCTGGACTGCGTGGGCAGGCACACCCGTGGATTCTGCATGGTTCTGGTTACCCTTTATTAGCGCAGGCCTTCCTTTGAAGGGGATTAATTAAACTGCTTACAGCTGCTCCCACATGTGTGCTTTGCTTGTCCACTCCATGTTAATTGCTGGTCCTCATAAGTTGACTCGGCTGCCTGCCAGTGTGGAGACTCGGGTTTGTTGTGTTGTGGGGTCCTCTGGCCATGACATGGCTGTGGCCATCCTAAGATCAGAGCAGCTCTGATTAACCCACAGGAGACATATAGGGTCCACAGGCACCCCTCAGAGAGTGGGGGACAGCTTATGAGGTTGCACAGGGCTAGGTCACTAGGGGCACTTGAGGTCCTCCCCTCTCTAAGGATGGAAAAGCAAAGCATTGCCGTGCCAAGAGACAAGCCTGCAGTTAGAACCCAGAGGCTTGGCCTCCCCCTGCCCTGGGGTCTGCTGGGACCTCTCCTCCCTCAGGGTGACAGAAGCAGGTGGGGAGGTGTTTTCAGTACCGTTTGGCTCTCATATTAATCCGTGTTCTGAGGGCCGTCGACCGTGTGTGTGCCTCGGAGAGTGTCTGGAGCTCTGTGGAGCTGTTAAACTGGATGCTGAGGCTTCAGAACTCGGGGTGGCAGGCCTAGCCGTGTCCAGTGTTTACATTACAGCCCATCTATCCTGGACAAGACTGGCATGTGTTTATAGATGGGCTTGGGAAAGTATTTAGGTTGTTCTTGCGACCAGAGGCTCATAATCAAGTTTTTATGCTTTTCCTTGGAGATGTATGTTGTCAAGACTCACTCTAAGAAACAGCGTGGTTGCTCATGCCAAGAACTCTCCAAGTAGCCTTTCCACGTCTCTGAATGAGTCGTGGTTTCTTCAAGAAAGGCAGGTTTGGACATGGTAGTGCCCTCTTTTAAAGCTCATAATCTAGCTCTTTTCAAGTCAGTGGGGCCCTAGTTTTTCATCCTGAGTTGAAATATTAGGAACCAATCCTGCAGAGATTTTTAACTACACAAGCCAGAACTCTGAAGCTAAGTCTTTGATGCATATGTACATTTTTAATTTCTCCCTTTTCAGTTCCTGCAGACCAGTTCTCTTTGTAGTCATGTTCACTGTAATCCCATCATGAAAGTGTTGATGTCTTAGTAACCTTTATTGAAGCCACATATTAATCCACATTCCCTCACGGTAACAGACGGTTTGTATCAAACATCATGCAGCTCTGCTCAGACTCCATATGGAACTAATAAGCCACGCAATAAGTGGCCTTGTGTGGATGAGTGTACTTTGGGGGGTGTGTGTGTGTGTGTGTGTGTGTGTGTACACACAAGTTGTCTAAAGTGAACGTCTCTTCTGCCAAAACCTAAATGACAAAATGGTTCCTAAACCCCCAGAGTCTTTCTTGACCTCGGAAAATTGTGTTTAAAAATTAAAACTCAAATTGAGCACTTGGATGTGAAAACCGACGTCTTCACTCAGCCGGACACTCACTGACAGAGATGCACTCTTGCTCTGTCTTCCACGTCCGTCTCTGGACCTGCTGATGAGGCTGCCCTCACCACGCTGTGCAAACCAGTTCACCCCAAGCCCCATGAGCTCTAACATGGAGGTCAGCTGTCTCACTTGGTAAAACTCACAGCCACCGGATGGGCCTTGGGATGAGACAGCATAATTTATTTGGGGAGAAGAAAACGGTTCCTGGAATTTGGCACGGCTGTAGTTGGTGTTACGGTCCAAATGTACCCTTTGCTCCAGTTTCTGGTGCTCCTAGACAGTGCTGTATTAATTCACCCAGAAAGACCACACCATCGCTGTCTACTTCCCATCTACTTTATTATCTGCGTGCACCTTTTTATCCTCATTGCCCACCACTGAATTGCAGAGCAATTTAATTGGTTCCGTGGAGCGTCCTAGACCAATCCAAGGAAATTGAACTTCAGATTAATTGAAACCAAAATTTCATTTATGAACTGCCCAGCCTCTGGGTGGTGGTACAGGAAGAGGCTGCTGCAAAAGGTGTTTATTTCAGAGCTGAATTTGAGGTGGTTAGACCCAAAGCAATATTTTTTTTTTTTTTGGCCTGGGTCCCTTGTCCTTCCCCTCCCTAGTAGGAAGAGAGGTGGAAGTATCTGGGTGCAGGGGGTGATGGCGGTCAGTGATGGTGGCCTTTGGTGGAGCTGGGGCAAGGAGAGGAAACAGGAATGGAGCGTTTTGGTGGCTTGAACTCCTGATCTCTCCCTTGATATGCGGGTTCTCCTGCCTGTGCCTCTCCAGTTCCTACCCTGTAAGGCAGGCTTCATCCTCTGTAATCAGATTATGTGTAATCAGGGTTCTCTAGGTCCTCTCTCTCCCTACACACACACACACACACACATGCACGCACACACACACACACACATGCACGCGCGCACACACACACGGAATTTATTAGATTGGCTTTACAGGCTGTGGTCCTGCTAGTTCAGCAATGGCTCCCTCCCAACAGAATCTAAGAATTCAATAGCTCTTTGGCCCAAGAGACTGGATGTCTCAGATGGGCTTCAGTATATGTCAGAAGGCTCTAATGCCATAGAAGAAATGAATTTATCAGCGAGAGTGAGGTGGAGCCCAGATTTAAGGTGGATCTTCCAGCTTCAAATGCTCCAAGCAAGAAAAATCCCTTACAGGTGTAGCCAACAGCTCGGGTTTTAGTACAGAATTGTCCATGCTCATCCGTCTCCACGGCAGACCAGAAGGATGCTGTTGGTCCTCTTGGTTCCATAACTTGCTGGAGGGCTTACATGGTAAGGAGAGTTCTGTCTAAGTGTGTGGTTCCAAAGACGGCTTGCCCACTGGGCGCCAGGTGTGCTGATGAGTGAGTGGCTGAACCAGACATCCGGAGCTTAGTAAGTCCAGGTCTTTCTCCGTGCCTGTCTTTCCAACTTTGCCCTTTTTCCTTCCCTTTCCTTTTCTCTCATGTTTTGATAGTACCTTACTAAGGTGACTTGTTAAAGAACATGAAATTTTAAAAGCTTGGAAATGTTTGACCAGCTCGACCCAGGAGGAAGTTTGCACAGAGCACGCTGGAGCTGTCCCTCGGGGGCCTGACCCCCCACATCACGTGTCGGTCGTCCCGTTCCCGTGTTATTATCATGACGCTATTAACAGGTGTGCTTTCGCCACTGCCTCTCCAGTCAGAGTCAGAATTAGCATTTAAAATACGAGCTTAATACTTGATATTTTGCCCTTTGATGGGAAGTAACGCATTTCTTCCTTTGCCAGTTCCCTTCTAATTAGTTAAGTAATAAGCTATTTCTGAGCGAGTCTTAAGCCCAGCCTCGTGGTAGGTGCAGTGGTGTTCAAACAGAAAGAATGTGCCTGCATATTAATGATAGTAAGACTGTTTGCTTGAGTACTTGCCTGGGCCGGACACTGGCTTTGACCCACTGCATGCTTTGAGGCAAGAAACATCCCCACTTTATACAGAAGAAAGCTGAAACTCCAATAAGTGAACTGGCTGGCCAGAAAATACACCTGGGGGCCGGGGGAATGGACTTAGTGGATGGACGTGGTGTGCTTAGTCAGATGGGGAAAGAGTTAATTAAGGTTTCTTCACAGTGTGAGTGTGTATTGATTCAGCAAGCAGAAAAAAATGGCAGCTTATTTGTTTCAAACAAGCAACGAGAAAGAAACTGAGCATTATTTGTGGAAGCATAGTAAGTTAGCATGTAGCTTTGGAGCCTGTCCTGGAAATCAGTCTGTAGACCAGGCTGGCCTCGAACTCACAGAGATCCATGAGCCTCTGCCTCCCGAGTGC
Organism: Alexandromys fortis; assembly: GCF_014885135.2. Lineage (NCBI taxonomy): Eukaryota > Metazoa > Chordata > Mammalia > Rodentia > Cricetidae > Alexandromys > Alexandromys fortis. The sequence goes on along the minus strand of NW_026067967.1, from coordinate 7,389,344 downwards.
TGGGATTAAAGGTGTGCACCACCACCACCACCCGCTCAACATTTGATTTAAGAACAGTGGGATGCTGAAATGAAGTGTGGTGGCACTGCCTATAATCAAACACATGGGAGGTGGGAGCAGGAAATTCGGGGATTCAAGGCCAGCCTTGACTACATAGCATGTTTCAGGCCAACCTGGGCTACATAAGACCTTGTTTCCAAAAATAATAAAAATGATACTGACTGTACTGAAGACAGTAAGAGGAAAGCATGTGGGGTGGATGGAGAGTCGAGTTCCCGATGCAGTGAGAGTGGGTAAGATTGTGTGAACGAGAAGTGGCTGGGTTCTCACCGTCCTCAGATGGAGCATGGTGGGTGCTGCTGAAAATGTGGTTTAGGAAGGAGCAGCTGGAAGCGGTTGCTCCCAGAGAGCAGGCGCTGGTATTGGCTCATTGGCAAACTTGTGGTGCTTCAGGTTTCCAAGGCCGTCCCTGGAGAGCAGGCGTTGGTATTGGCTCATGGTGACTGTGGTGCTTTAGGTTTCTGAGGTCCTCCCAGCATTTTATTATTAAACCCTGCATTTAAACAGAAACTGTAAACAGAGACTGTGCTTCTGTTTTCCGGCCGCCCGGACCCGAATAATCACACAGAGACTGTACCAATTACAACACTGGTTGGCCAGTGGCTCGGGTGTATTCCTAGCCAGCTCTTAGATCTCAAGTTAACCCATTTCTATTAATCTATGTATCGCAATGAGGCTGTGGCTTACCGGCGATGCTCTGGCATCTTTCTCCTTCAGCGACTACTTGGCGTCTCCCTGACTCCATCTTCTTCCCTCCTGCTTGGATTTTCTGCTGTGCTATATTCTGCCCTGCCATAGCCCAAAGCAGCTTCTTTATTAACCAATGGTAATAAAAACATATTCACAGCATTATGAGGGGAATCCCCATCAGAAATACATATGATAGGAACATTTTTTTTCTTGAGACAGGGTCTCATGTACCCCAGGCTAATCCTAAACTCTATATATAGCCCAAGATGACCCTCAGCTTTTTTCTGGTCCTCCTGCATCAGCCTCCTGAGTGCTGGAATCATAGGCCTCTGCCTCCACACCCAGTTTATGTGGTGCTGGGAACGAACCCAAGGCTTTGCTTATGCAAGGAGAGCCCTCAACTGTCAGAACCACAGCACAGACAGTCTCCTTAAGTTCTCTCTGCTGATAACTGAGCACAAGCGTGGCGGGTGGAACCCAGAGCTGTAATCAGAAGGCCATGCGGAACAGCTGAGGGGCCAGGTGCCTTTGTCAGCCTCGGTTTCTTCATTTACAGGACTGGGAAGGCAGTCCAGTCTTCTCCCGAGCACTGCTAGCTCACAGTCCAGTCTTCTCCCCGAGCCCTGCTAGCTCACTCGGTAGTGCAACAGAACAAATGGTTAAGGCCTCACTGGAGGCTCATTCCCTCTCTCTCTCTCTCTCTCTCTCTCTCTCTCTCTCTCTCTCTCTCTCTCTCTAAATCATACTTTACAGAGAAACTTTCACTGTGGTCTCAAACAACTCAACCCCTGCCTTCCATTGTGAAGGCAGCTGACTGTGTGCTGGCCCAGAGACACAGTTTCCTGCTAGTCCACATGGACTTTTTTTTTAATATTTAATATTTTTCAGTATGAATCACAGGTGAAATTTTTATGCCATGTGTAAACAATTTCACTTTTTATTGAAACAATGAATTCAGGAATGTCATATTGGGATATCAGCCATTTTGCTTTTATCAATGTATGGAAAAAATGCTTTTATATTAATATAAGGAATGATGTCATTTAATATGGAGTAGATCTTATAATTCAAGGCTAGCAAATCTCAGGAGGTGATTTGGGTCACCAAACTAAGTTTGAAAGGGAGAGAATATTTTCCTGTGGCCTCTCAAGAGCTGTTACCAATTTTCTCCCCAGCTGTCAGAGCGGATGGAACAGAAAGGCTTGTGAAAAACAGGCCCAGACTAGTGTTGTCTGCCCTGATGAACCTGTGGTCTGGAGAAATTTACCACTAGCTTAAATAATAGCTAAGGCACCTTCCATCTCTCACACCATAGGCGTCTGCCTCCCGACTTGACGTGTGTTCACTCAGAACATCCTAGAAGCTCGCCTGTGTTTTGTGATTCTCCCTTTATCATCTCAGGCCCAGAGAGTAAACTCTGAAAAATCAACTGAGTGCTAGATGCTTGTGTGTTAAATTAATCTTTTTGGTAACAAAGTCTTACTTAACTCTTAAATTCACTTTATTTTTCATTCTTTTATCTTTGGATAAAACTAAGGATAAAACTCAGCAGCCCCCCCCCCCATTCACACACAAGACGCAGTGAATGCTATAGAGAAACCCAGAGCCTCTGTGAAAATGACATAAGTATATTAAAATCTCTGAGGGGCCGGAGAGGGGCTCAGTGAGAAGAGTATGGAGTGCCCTAGCAGAGACCAGGGTTGGATTCCCAGCACCGCGTCTAGTGGCTCCCTAAGCACTCCAGCTCCAGAGGACCCCAGCACCTCTCCTAGCTTCCTCGGGCATATACTTATGCATGCAAACATACACATAGACACACCACATATACACAGAGCTGCAGGCAGTTCTGTGCAAATGTACACACAGGCACACCACATATACACAGAACTGCAGGTTCTGTGCTTAGCAGCGCTTACTGCTCTCGTAGAAGGCCAAGGTTCAGTTTCTGGCGCCTACATAGTGGCCCACAACCTCCTGTAACTCCAGTTCCAAAAGATCCTACGTGCTTTTCTGGCCTCTGGGCTCTAGGCCACGTGTGGTGCACACACACACAGGCAACACAGTCATACACATAAAATTAAAAAAAAAGTGAATCTCTTCTAGCTTAAATACTCCTGGTGAGGTGTGTGAACGGCGTTAGGAAAGCTCACAGAGGTCTGCGAATGGAAAAGACCAGACCAAGACGCAGGTTGACCACGTGAAGAACTGTGCTGTCCCTCTGTGCAGCTGAGACGGCCGTCGTACACTTAAATTAAAATGCTGTTCTCCTCCTGTTGCAGCTGAGATACCAGCATGGCCTGGGGACTCCAGACTTGAGGCAAACCCTTCCTAACCTGAAAAACTTCATGGAGCACGGACTCATGGTCAGGTGGTGAGTATCTCTGTCTGCCGCCCACGTGGCTCTGCGCCCTCCTGCTGAGCTTTCTTCTGCAGTGACACCTGACAAGAGAACAGGCAGCCGGTCTGCTTGTAACCTAAGCTCCACTCTGGCTCAGGCAGCAGAGCACCCTCTGGGGGAGAGGCAAAGCAATAAGGGAAGTCAGCTGGGATTAATGGGGCCTTGAGATAAGCATCAGGACCAGCAGCTAGAATTAGAATCTGAGCCCAAGGATGCTACTAAAACGCGCCTTTTGTCACTGTGTGCTGGCCCATGAGGACAGGCTGTCGCGTAAAGTCTCAGCATTAAAGTGGCCTGAGTAAATGGAAACTGTGGGCTCGTGCGTTTGGGGATCCTGAAGTTTGTGTCCTGGAACAGCGGGTGATACCTTACCAGACCCTGTCGGTGGAACTCAGGCCCCAAGGTGATGGCTGGCACTGGCTGGTCTCCTGGAAGGAGCTCAGGCTGAACCAGATGTTCTTGTACAGTGCGTGGATTTAGAGTCTGGTGTCTCTGAAACTTGATTTCCTCATTGTTGACCCTCACCCACTCATCTCTCCGGTTTGCTGCGAGGATGGCGTAAGGCGTGAGATGGATAGCGTAGTACTGACTTCATCTCTCCTGGGCCGTGAAGATGGGCCTGGAGGGTAACAGGAGAATTGCATCTCTGGCTGATCTCTGACCTTTGTTCTTGTCCCATGTTTCAGACATCTTTTCTTTTTTGGTTTTTCGAAACAGAGTTTCTCTGTAGCTTTGTTTTTTTTTATTTTTTTATTTTTTTGTAACTTTGTAACCCTAAACCATAACCATAACCTTAACTAGCTCTTGTAGACCAGGCTGGTCTCGAACTCACAGAGATCCACCTGCCACTGCCTCCCAAGTGCTGGGATTAAAGGCGTGCGCCACCACTGCCTGGCCAGACTTCTTTCTTTAAGAAGAAGTCATCTTGGACAAGTGCTCAGCTGATGAAAGAATTCTACTCCGAATATGGAAATGGCCATCAAAGCTTGATGCTGACCCCAGTGCCCAAATACGGGGAAAGGATCCAAGTTTAATCAATACAAAACAATACAATAGCAATACCTGTGGTGACAAAAGTGCCTGCAGATGTCTGTGTGTCCCTGCCTCTCAGGAGGGTCGTGTGGTGCTCCATCTCTGCCTGCAGATGTCTGTGTGTCCCTGCCTCTCAGGAGGGTCGTGTGGTGCTCCATCTCTGCCTGCAGATGTCTGTGTGTCCCTGCCTCTCAGGAGGGTCGTGTGGTGCTCCATCTCTGCCTGCAGATGTCTGTGTGTGCCTGCCTCTCAGGAGGGTCGTGTGATGGGTGCTCCATCTCTGCCTGCAGATGTCTGTGTGTCCCTGCCTCTCAGGAGGGTCGTGTGATGGGTGCTCCATCTCTGCCTGCAGATGTCTGTGTGTCCCTGCCTCTCAGGAGGGTCGTGTGATGGGTGCTTCATCTCTGCCTGCAGAACATATAATTGAGGTGACACCCAACCCAAGTGTTGGTCACCTACAACAGCAGGGAAAGAGGCAGCCACAGCCCTACCTGATTCTTCACCAGAAGCGTCAGCTCCTTCCTAAGCTCAGACCGAGCCTGGATCCCTTACAACAGGCTTCCTGCTATAGCCCCACCACTCCTGGGTTCCCAGCCGTCCGCTTCCACACCGCCTGTTCTGCCTCGCTGTTTCACTTCTCTCCAGAGACCCATACCTCCTCCTTAATTATTATGAGATGTAATTGCTGTGTGTCTGCTTGTGGCTTGAGGATGCACAAGAAAAGGCACCCTCTTCCCCCTCGACATTTGGAACCATTTGGGAGAGAGGATACAAGAGACAGGCTAATGCAATCAGAATGTCAGTTTTATTACTGATAAAGCCTCTTGGAAAAAGTGGCTTTAGATGTGTAATAAAAAGGGTTTGCAAAGACATCATTCAAACTTAAGCTTACCCTGAGCATTGGGTCTGAAGAGCCGCAGCTCTCCTACAGAGGAGGCCCTTAGCACACTGCAGAGAGCTGTCAGCTTACTCCCGGCAGGACCCAGGGAATGCTGGGCCAAGATTACGCAGATTCTGATCCTAAATCACCCACAATGAGAGAGTGTGAGTGAGGGGACTGTACAACGCCAGGCCCAACTCAGAATCTTGACGTAGAATTTTGATTGAGTCCTGTAGTTGCTTAAGGACACTGAGCCTTATTAATTATAAAGATGGTATCTCATGCCGGTGTGAAGGCTCACGCCTGTAATCCCAGTTCTTGAGAGATGGCGGTAGGCCAGGATTTAGTTGTCCTTAGTGAGTTTGAGGCCAGCCCAAATAAATGAAATGTTATCGTAAATGCTATTTAAAAAAAAAAAAAAAAAAAAAAAAAAGACAAATTTTTGTTCAAAGGAAAAGAAAACCTCCTTGTCTGGCTTCAGTTGTCACACAGTAGACGTGATGAGGTCGTAACAACCACAGAATAGAATGACGACCTTTCTCTCCCCTTCAGTTCACATGGGATAGGGTTCTTCCATGTTTCGACCATCTGACAGAAATAAGCAAGAGCCCGGTGGGTTCTGTTCACTGAAGGAGTACGGGTTTGATGTCTCTAACGATTGCGGGACTGTGTTCTACCGTGTTTATGTTCAGTTCCTCCTTAAACTCTCTCTGCTCTGACTCCATCTTCTATCCTTTCACCAACCTTCCCTGTATCCAGCGAGGGGCCTGCCGAGCTGTCCCGCAGGTCACTGTCCTGGGCTAACCTGTTGGGCATGCGCTCGGCCCCCGACTTTGCTGCGACCCTTGCCTTCCTGGCAGGAGTGTACCTTTCTCTACTAGCTTCCCTCCGTCAGATGCCCCAGCTCCTCTGCCTGACGAGTCTTTGATGGCCCTGGTTGTCCTATTTACTTTCATCCCGTGCAGAATGCACCATCCCTGCTCCTCAAAAGGAACCGTTTTCATAAGCACAACAGTTTCACTGTGGGGAACAGACCACTCGGCTACAGTGCACATCCATTTTAAGACTGGGAAGACACTAGACGATGAGAGAGCTCGGGCCTTTTTATTGTTGTTGTTCTTTTTAGACAGGATCTCTCTGTGTAGCCCTGGCTGTCCTGGAATTTACTCTGCAGACCACGCAGGCCTAGAACTCAGAGATCCACCTGCTCTGCCTCCCCAGTGCTGGGATTAAAGGCGTGCTCCACCTTTGCCCAGCTTCAGAGCTCATGCTTTTAAGGAAAAGAATACATTAGAAAATACATTAGAAACAAAAGCTGGAAGAAATCTTCATCACCATCCCAGCACAGAAGCGGATCACTGAGCTCAGAGCCAGCCTGGTCTGCAGAGAAACTCTGTCTCAGAAAACAGAGGGGGAGGGGAAGAGGGAGCGGGCAAACTTCGGGCCTTCTGGGATACCTGCAGGCCGTCTACCTGAAATATTTATGTCAGTCCCTCCTCTTGCTGCTTGGCTGTCCTTCCCCACTTGCAATACTGTCTTTTCAGTGGCTCTCAGTTCTAAGACAGAGAAATTAAACGACTGTGAGAGCCATTGACCCATGAACCTAGAGCAGTAAAAGAGAATCTAAGTCTCCTGGTTAACATTTACTTTAGCACATGCATGGTAACAGCCACTTTCTGGTTCCCTCGTGAAGAGTGCGCCACTATTCTCAAAAAGTGAATGCTTCCTCGGGGTTCCAAGTCCAGACCACCATAGGAGGCCAGGCTCTGCAAACCTAAACAAAGCCAGAACCAGCTGGTTCAGCCTCTGTAGACTGGGGGCTCCCCCACCCGACCCCCAGCTCATGCTCCTCAGGGCAAAGGCCAAACAAACTCAGCCCCCTTGGGGAGTCCTAGGGGAGACTGGGCATCGTTTAGGAAAGGAAACATCCCCGGGGAAGCGTCCAAGTTACAGGGCAGCTTGTTTTGTTTGTGATGAAGGCTTTCTTAATGAGGTGACTTTTCCCTGTCTGTTACAGAATTGTGAACGGTTACGTGTTAGTGTTTGGGACTGCCTGACCAGTCCTGACGTGAGCCCTTTCATCCTCATGCACACAGCTGCACGGACATGGTTCTCACTGGGTTTGGACTCCCAAATACTTTGGTTAAAGTCACTGGTGCCATAGACGCCATCCGTGTTTTCTTTCAACTCCTTTTCTACTGACTCCAAAGTGGTCCAGGACTCAAGTTGATGGACACGGTCAGCATTGCCTCGAGGGCTGAGTTTGGTCAGGGAGGAATGTGCCCACCAGCTGCTGGTGGCTTACCCAGCACTGAGCTGCAGAGATGCCTGCGGTCAGGGCCCTGTATATATATTTCCCTGGCCCTCCACCCGTCTCAGCCGACATAACACACACCACACATGTCTGCCCACACCGGTTCACTTTAACCAGCTCCTGCCACCCAGAACAGCCCACCCCTGCCCTGTCCAGATGCTCCAGCAGATGGAGGTGGCGCTCCACCGAGCATGGCCGATGTGGGGCAAGGGTCACCAAACCTCATCCGGAGGGCTTGTGAGCAGTATGGCGCTGGTGTCTGCATCTGTCTTGCCTGTGGGTCAGCCTGGCACAAAGCGGTGAATGTAAGGCCATGTCTGTCCTCTTCATGGGACCCACACCCACAGCTGCGTTCTTGCCACGTACTAATCAAGGTGATGAAACAGGAACAGAAAATAAACAGTCAAAAATAAAGGTATAAGATGCTCTAAGGAAACGACTAAGTTGCCTGACCTGGCAGGAACTCCTTCACTGGCTGCTCTGAGGATCGTGGACCTTCCGTGGGGAGCTGGCATTTCTAGGCCTAGAACACAGAAGGACTAGGGTATGGGAGGCATGGTCTAAGCCATTGTGATGCAGTTCAGCTGGAAGAGCGTCGGCTTTTCCTGAGCATGTACTAAATAATACCTCTGCCTTCAGTCTCTGAACAAGACTGGGGGTGGCAGGACCCGGTTGATGCTGGTACCGTAGGGATTTCAGCACAGGTGCGCCTAGCCTGCCACCTGATTTAGCGGTTAGTACGAATGTACAACGACTAAGCAGGTCATCGTCATGGCCGCTGTTTTTAAGAGCTATTCATTCTTTGTTGTAGGTGTTTTGTTTTTCCTAAAGTCCATGTTCATCTTACAAACAGGTGTGCATGTAGTTCTTGTGTTAATGGCTTACTCTCTTGAACACCAGTGGTATAGAAGTATTCACTATCTCCCTCTTGCGTTCCCCAGGCCTCTCTGTAGGCTCGAGAGATGCACCCCACAATGTTTGCCCACACTCATTTCTATCTTCTTACTGACTTTTTAAAACCCTTTTTACCTGAAAATCTTTCTGTGCGTATTTATGCCTGCAACAGCCCTAAGAGAGAATGAGGACAAGAATAAGATCATGACTCCACAACCCGGAGAACAGAGACTCAGAAACACGAGTGACTTGTCAGGGTCACATGACAGTCAGTGATGACACAGAACAGTTCTTGTCATGCACCACGATGCCCCATGCTTGCTAGTGTCTGCTCTGTGCTTCCCCCACCCTCTCCAGCCCCCAACACCATATCACCATTGTTTGGACACCCGTTAGCTTCCCGAGAGTATCTCCCTAAAGGATACGCCCCACCAGGGGCCAATCCAGAGTCTCTTCTAGAAAGATACAGGCAGTGTTCTGGTGGAAGCTGACCCAGGCACCTCATAAAGCTTTGCCAAAACTGTGGGAATTCTAACCCCAAAATCCAAGCATCCAGTCCTGTTCTGTAGTTAGGAAGCGGGAGGAGGCGCAGGGTGCTGACTCAGGTGCACTCACCTGTAGCCTTCATCTCGTGAGCGCTGTGGTTCTTTAGACAGAAACGTGGTCTCAGCTGTAGCCTTCATCTCGTGAGCGCTGTGCTTCTTTAGACAGAAACGTGGTCTCAGCCGTCTGTCCTGCTTTATTCAAGGAAATTCTTACTCTAAATTTAATTTTTCCTGCGCATAAAGCATAAGTTCTCTGTCGTCTCCATGCAACACAATGTGAAACAACAGAGAGGACCCAGCTCAAGGGTCAGAAAATGCGGGTGTCAGTTTCTGCTGTATCACTTTAATTTCATAAACATTTTTAAGAACGAGTTATTTCTAATGGCATTAATAGCACCAGCCCTGCTTCCCCAGCATAGGTGTGTGGAGCCAATGAACTATGTCTACCAAAGGGGTTATAAGCCAAAAAGAACTATAGAAAACAGTAAGTTGGGCTAGAGAGATGGCTTAGCAGTTAAGAGCACTCGTTTCTGTATCAGGGGATCCAAGTTCGGTTCCCAGCACCCACCCTGGGCAGCTCACAACGGCCTGTTGGCTCCAGCTCCAGGAGACTGGCACCCTCCTTTGGCTGTAGGTGCTGCACTCACTCACAAACACATAAATAAAATATTAGGAATGGAGTGGCTAAGCGGTGGTGGCGCACACCTTTAATCCCAGCACCTGGGAGGCAGAGGCAGGTGGATCTCTGTGAATTTGAGGCCACTCTGAACTGCAAAGCAATCCCAGGACAGTCAGGGCTACATAGAGAAACCCTGTCTGGAAGAAAACAAAACAAAAGAAGCAACAATGGAGTAAGTAGATTCCATTGCGTTTGACAATTCACCAAGTGTCTCCTGTTCAAGAGATGAAGGCAATTTAAAAACAAAGTTTGTACTGCCTGGGCCTGGTTCACATCAGTTTGGCTTTGAATCCAAAGCAGCTGAGACAAATTAAATGTCTCGAAGGCCATGCCCTTCACTGGCTGTGGCTTGACTCGGGGCCTGACATTAACGGTAGAGGCCTCTTTCCTTCACTGATGACTCTCCACATCTTTGCTGTCTTGCTCCCCATCCTCCACGATCCTCATCCTCCCTGATCCTCATCCTCCCTATTCCCCATCCTCCCTGATCTTTTTTTATCCACTCTTCCTTTCCTTTTTCCCCCAGGGGTGGTAGTCTACTCTTGAACTAGCAGCAATCCTCCTGCCTCTGCCTCCCATGCGCTGCTATCTTGCTTTCCTTTGCATGTGTAGAAAATCGAGAGCTCGGCTGCTTTAATTAGAAGTAATAGGGAAAAGATGGTTACCTAGGAACTTTAGCACGTGGGTGCCTGCTCTCAGGAGGTCTGGTGTGGCCCAACCTGTCCTTAAACGCTTGATCTCCTGCCTCACCCCTCTCCAGGTGCTGGGGTAACAGGTTTGCACTACCAGGCTGACTTTAGGTTTGGCACACTTAGGAAAAGATATTTTGGTAAAGTTATAATAAATTGTTTACTGTGTGGGTGCAGTAAGCAAGCAGTGCACTTTGAATCACATCGATGCAACAGTCGTAGGAATGTTTAAAAGTCTCATTATTTCTACAAACCCGTCTCCCCTCATCCCTTCCCTTAGTCATGCTTATCCCAAATTCACAACTGGACTCTGGCAGGTGACTTCCGAGGAACACACAAAACACAGCTAGCTGATGATAGTCTTTAAATTTAGATCAAATGGCATTGCCTTTGAAGTCTCAAGAGTACTACTGAAGTGTCACATGGGCTTGCCTTTGAGAGTGTGGCTCTGGGCTGGCATCCTAACACAAAGAGCTGGACCTGGCTGAAAGTGAATGAAAAAGAAAGTTTTACTGGAGTTATTTACTCAGAAGGAGCCTTGACGGGCCATCCCTGTCTCTAGACGGGAACACACAAGGTATACGGGCATCTGTGGAACTTTAAAAGACCTTGGGGGACAGGCTCCTTCCATAACTCATTCCAGAGTTTAAACACCCTCACTTCAGGAAATTCTTCCCTATATTTAACTTGCAGCCCCCCTCCTGCGGCTAACACCCACTTCCGCTTTCTTCTGTCTTGGGTCGGGATGGAGAACAGCTGTCTGACATCCTTTGTGCTCAGACGGACGTCTTCACTGCCGGGCTGCTTTCTCCTCCACCCGCGAGCTGATCCAGACTCAAGATGTTTGCTCTTAATGTTCTGTCTAATTTCTGTTTCCTCCTTTGATTATAGAGCAATATCTACTCAATAAAACTTAGAAGCTATAAAAAGTAGCCAGGAAAGGCAGAGATGAAGACGCTGCGGTGGCAGCCAGTCTTCCCGGCCCCCGTGTCAGGACTTGGTCCGTCCATTTCCCTTCCCGGCCCCTGTGTCAGGACTTGGTCCGTCCATTTCCTGGCCCCCGTGTCAGGACTTGGTCCGTCCATTTCCCTTCCCGGCCCCTGTGTCAGGACTTGGTCCGTCCATTTCCTGGCCCCCGTGTCAGGACTTGGTCCGTCCATTTCCCTTCCC